>NC_138977.1:193021365-193145578 GCF_964341445.2 Mesoplodon mirus
GCTAATGGCAATAAATCAGGCATCTTCCATTGAAGAGCAACTCTGTTTTGTTGTTTTGTTTATTCAGAAAACATTCCATGTGTTAGAAACTAAGGCTACAGATGAATGAAACCTTGCTCTCATTCTCAAATTGATTAGGAAAATATGATATGACAGTTGGGATTTCAATACAGATTATAAGAGGGTTTTAATAGATTGTGGACTTGCAGATGTTAAACCCTGGTAACCAGGAAGCAGAAAGCAAGACAAGTATAACTCTCCATGGCAGGGTATATTCAGGCTAGGGCAACAAGAAGGTTGATTCTAATATAAGGTTTGTAAGGTTTCAGTGGTAGCTTGAATCAGAAAGGAAATTAAATTAAATTTGTAGGAATGGGGTATGATGGAAAGTCTGATCTTAATAATCATGTCATTTCCTTCTCTGGGCCTCATATTCCTATTCTGTAAAACAGAGCTTAAAACATGTATTCATGGACTTCCCTGGTGGTGCAGTGGTTGAGAGTCCGCATGCCGATGCAGGGGACACAGGTTTGCATCCCAGTCCGGGAAGATCCCACATGCTGCGGAGCAGCTGGGCCTGTGAGCCATGGCCACTGAGCCTGCGCGTCCGGAGCCTGTGCTCCGCAACGGGAGAGGCCACAGCAGTGAGAGGTCCGTGTACTGCAAAAACAAAACAAAACATGTATTCACAGAATTATTGAGAAGATGTTTACCAAGCAATTAATATAGTATCCCTGGGGCTTCCCTGGTGGCGCAGTGGTTGAGAATCTGCCTGCTAATGCAGGGGACACGGGTTCGAGCCCTGGTCTGGGAGGATCCCACATGCCGCGGAGCAACTAGGCCCGTGAGCCACGACTACTGAGCCTGCGCGTCTGGAGCCTGTGCTCCGCAGCAAGAGGCCGCGATAGTGAGAGGCCCGTGCACCGCGATGAAGAGTGGCCCCCACTTGCCACAACTAGAGAAAGCCCTCGCACAGAAACGAAGACGCAACACAGCAAAAATAAATAAATTAATTAATAAAAACTCCTACCCCCAACATCTAAAAAAAAAAAAAAAATATATATATATATATATAGTATCCCTTTTATTCCATTTAGCTATCAAGTGTCCCATGAGGAAGAATGCTAAGTGGAAGGATTCATCCAAATCTTACTTTAACCTTAATCTCTAGCCCCTAAATCTCTAACTATCCATTCTTCACTGCCAATGCTCACTTCAGTTCAATGATCATTTTTGAAGGCCTTCTTCATGTCTGGTCTTAGGATATGAAGATTAATAACACATCCATTCTGTCACTGAGGAACTTCAAGTTCTTTCCCTGAAAGTTGTCCCTGTAGTCATATAGCATTTTGTTTATATCTCTAGGGTATAAATCTTTATTAATATCTTACAAAAATAATTATCCCACTGAACTTGAGGGGAGAATTACCCTCACACCACCAGATTGCAAGCTTTCTTAGAGGGATGTCTGTCTATGTCTTATTCAATTTTATATACTCAACCTTGTAATAATGTCTGCCATAAAATCATGCCCAATAATTGCTTTTGTTGTTGTTTATTTGTTTGTTTTTATTGAATTGAAAATAATCAGAAAAATAATATTGAATACAAAAATCATTGGATTTAAGTCTCTGTAGTTCTAGTATTCCTAGAGTTTTTTGTTTTATTCCCAACATACACACACATACACAAATTGGTTCATGTAGGATAGTTATCATCATTAAAGGATTCCATGCTATGCCTTGCATTTGTTTAATTGATGTGGTGGATTGTTCATCAGATTAGGATATCACCCTTATTTCCCTTCTGCCTTTCCACACCTAATTCCTTAGAATTAGCAGTCTCATGACAAACTGCCCTTTCTTTCCTGTAAAGAAAGAGTCATGATTTGTTTCTACCAGGTCCTTTTCCTGACATGAACCCATTCCTAATATAATAGGTCTTCTGCTAGTCCTGGACAAAGCCCTTCAAGTCTTTAAACTCCCAAGATGTAAAACTGTTAAACTTCAAAAATAATTCTAAATATAACTAATTAATACCATACATATGAGAGTTTACCTAGAAATTCAAGAGGGAAATCTTGCTATGAGTCATGTGCCTTTGCCCTAAGAGAGAATTCCTTTTCATGTATTTCAGTTATAGAAAGTGGAAGAAATTCTTTTATTAGTGCCAATGTATTCGAATTTAAAGTTAATTCTTTAATTTAAAGTAATTTTTAAAGCAGAAAGTAAATTGAGGATACTAAAAGGATATAATGTTTAATGGAGGAAAGTACTTTTGTCTAAAAAAAATGTAATTCCAATGGCACAGGATATTTAATTCTCCAAAAGGATAACTTTTATGAAAACCTACAGGAAATGAAAATTTTTTCCTCTGGTAATGAAAATTCAAACGAAGTATTCTATGCACGAGCATGGTGTAGAGGCTGGAATGTGATAGACATTCAACAAACTTTCATTTCTAACCCTCTGCTCTACCTAAACTTGACTAAGATAATGGTAAATAATTTTGAGGTATTTACACAGTGCCAGGCATTGTCATATGCTCTTTACATAAATAATCTCATTAAATCCTTACCAAAACTCCATGAAATTAGTACTAGGTTATTTCTATTTTAGAGATGTGAAAACTGAAGCATGTAGAGATTTGTAATTTATCCTTAGTCACACAATTAGCGAGTGGCAGAGTAAAATTTTGAACTCATCTGTCTAGCTCCAGAATGTGTGCTCTTACTCTATATACTATGTCTCCCATCCCCCATGTTATTATTCCAGCTAATTAGAGAGGTAAAATCTTCTGGAAGAGGAAGAGCATAAGTTGGGTGTGTCCACCAAGCTTATGGCTACACCAAAACATTGGTTTGAACATCAGAAAACTCAACCAGTAAGGCTTGTTGGAAGACATCCAGCTTCCTGCCAGAAACTCAGTCTTTATACTGCCAGGCATTGGATAGACATTGCCTAAATTTCCAAACTGGAGTATAAAACCTTGGCTAATGGATCTCCATCTGACTCTGACAGAAGCTGTACCTGAGAAAATAAAATAGACTTTTCAAGGGATAAAGAACACTATTTAACATACACTATCATCTTCAGAAGATGAAAGGGTAAGAGTAAACTTAAGCCCTCCTCAAATTCAACACCGCTTTTCATCTGGAAGCAGTATTATATGTGCAATTGCCTAGGGTGCAGATGGGTAACAGAACAAATCTAACTAGATGTTATATATTCATCAAACATCTACTCATCACTAACACAGATCAAAGCTCTGTGTTTGGGGAGAGACAGGCTACAAAGGTAAATTAAATAGATCCGTGTGCTACACAAGAAGTTTACAATCTTAAATTTATAATAAAGTGAGTTCACCGATGACAGGAATCCAGGGCAGTAGGGTAGGTTCATTGATGTGTTGGTAATAGTCACAAAAGGAGTACAAGGAGCAATAGGAGTTCAAAGAAGGAAGAGAGACCACCTATATTTGGAGTGATCAAGGAAGAATCTAGATGCATTTGAGCTGCATATCGAAGAAATTTCTACTATTTGGAGAGGAGCTATTGGAATGAAAATCCAGGCTTTAAGGGATAATGCAAACAAAGTTCTTCTCATAAATAAGTACCAAGACTTAACCAAACCCTAATATGCCCATATTAAAATTTCACTATTTTTTCACCAATTTATTCCACCTTTTTTTTTTTTTTTTTTTGCGGTACACAGACCTCTCACTGCTGTGGCCTCTCCCGTTGTGGAGCACAGGCTCCAGACGTGCAGGCTCAGCAGCCATGGCTCACAGGCCCAGCCACTCCACAGCACGTGGGATCTTCCTGGACCAGGGCACGAACCCGTGTCCCCTGCATTGGCAGGCAGACTCTCAACCACTGCGCCACCAAGGAAGCCCTCCACCAATTTTTTAACAAATGTAACAGATAGATCTCTACTGAATGTGTCTGAATGTTTATGAAATTTATTCATTCAGTTAACTCTTCCTACTTTGTGTTGAGAACTGTGTCAGGCACTAGAAACAGGGAGATGAAAGCCTACTGCCTGTCCTCAAGGAAACTGGTTTAGTTACTGGGGAAGACAGATAAGTAAACATGTTGTTAATCACACACACAATAGCACAATTTGAAATTTTCTGGACTTGGGAATAAAAAGCTATGTCAAGTCTGAAAGGAAATGATTTTTAATGACCCCCCCAAAATAATCTATTAATCTTCAAGATTAAAATAAAAAATTTTAAATCTAGAATAGAGAACAATAGGGGTGAAGGGCAAAGGAACTCAAATGTCTGGAGTGAGAGGAGAAGGAAAATGAGTCAGAAAATGATATTGAAAGAATATGGGGTGAGTCTTGTTTTGAGAAGAGTAGCACTTAAAAATAAAAGAGAAGTCCTGGGATCCAGACAATGAAACGATTAGTATTCAGAAAGCTGGAAAGAGCCCAATCAAATGAAATAAGCGTGTATCCCAAGACTATGTATCCCAGGAGTTGGCATGCATGTATACCTTGTGATGTGGGGGGTTGGAACATTAAACCTAAACATATGGACTCTATATAATATGACCATGCAATCCAATTAAAAAATGGGCAGAGGAATTGAATAGACATTTTTCCAAAGAAGACATACAGATGGCCAAAAGTCACATGAAAAGGTGCTCAGCATCACTAATCATTAAGGAAATGCAAATCACAACCACAGTAAGATATCATCTCACACCTGTTAGAATAGCTATTATCAAGAAGACAAGAAATAATAAGTGTTGGTGAGGATGTGGAGAAAAAGGGAACCCTTGTACGCTGTTGGAGGGAATGTAAATTGGTGCAGCCACTCTAAAACAGTGTGGAAGTTCCTCAAAAATTAAAAATAGAACTATCATAAGATACAGCAATTCCACTTCTGGGTATTTATCCAAAGGAAACAAAAACACTAACTTGAAAGGATATATGCATCTCCATGTTCATTGCAGCATTATTTACGATAGTCAAGACATGGACACAACCTAAGTGTCCATTGATAGATGAATGGATAAAGATGTAGTACATATACACAATAGAATATTATTCAGCCATTAAAAGAAGGAAATTTTACCATTTGTGACAACCTGGGTGGACTTTGAAAGCATTATGCTAAGTGAAATAAGCCAGACAGAGAAGAAACAAATAAACATGATCTCACTTATATGTGGAACCTAAAGCAAAACAGACAAAACAAGAAAATAATCAGAGATACAGAGAACAGATTAGTAGTTGCCAGAGGCAGGAGGTGGGGGATGAAATGGGTGAAGGAGGTCAAAATGTACAAACATTCAGTTATAAAATAAATAAATCTTGGGGATGTAATATACAGCATGGTGACTCTAGCTAATAATACTGTATTCTTCTTTTTTTAAAAAAAAATTTATTTTTTTATTTGGCTGTGCTGGGTCTTAGTTGCAGCTTGTGGGATCTAGTTCCCTGACCAGGGATTGAACCCAGGCCCCCTGCATTGGGAGCACAGAGCCTTAGCCGCCGGACCACCAGAGAACTCCCAATAATACTGCATTCTATATTTGAAAGTTGATAAGAGAGTAAATCTCAGAAGTTCTCAACACAAGAAAAAAATTGTAACTACGTGTGTGATGGTGATCATTGAATCATTACATTGTACACCTGAAACTAATGTAATGTTTTATGTCACTTGTATCTCAATAAAAAGAGAATAAAAAAATGATAGAATATCCACAATGAGTGTTCCTTTTTGGTGAGCAGTTTTCCTCCAAGTGGTAAAGATTTAGGAATTCAGACTCCTTCTATTTTGTGGCCCTACCATCTTCCAGCTGTGGCTTCCAAAGTTGGCTGGGAGGTTTTTATGGATTTATCAATAATACATCCATATTACCTCTTACCTTCCATTGGCTAGAACTCAGTCACATGGACACACCCAACTGTCAAGAAGGCTGAAAACTATAATTAGAATGTGCATCTGGGAAGAAGGGGAAACAGATTTGGCAAGGAGTGAGCCATGCACTCCATAGCACTGGTGAACCCCTGTCTCAGCCCCCCAGTCCCAAATAGAGTTGCCTGCTTCCTACCCCATGTCCTCCCATCTAAGATCCGTGGTGATTCAGCCTGGATGATAATAGTAACTGAAATCAACTTATGTGACTTCCTTGACATCATCATGGGCTCAGGTATTGATGCATGACCCACACTGGTTCAGTGAGACTCAATCCAATGACAGCATTGGAACTTTTGGCAAAGAGAATCTCTCTTACCATGAAGGTTTCTGAGCTATAAAGATGTGAACCAGGACAACAATTCTGCAGTGAGCAAATATTTTGTGAGTATGATGGGAGAGCCTGCTTGAGAATGAAGCCAACAAAAAGAAAGCAGAGCTGAGAGATAGAAATACATACCTTTTAATATACCTTTGAGTGTATTCAGGCATGTCTGATCCATCTTACCACTGACTTTTTTGACTAAGATATCCAACTAAACCCTTAAAAAATTGTTTTTCTCGAGCCTAGCTTAAATTGAGTTTCTGTCACTTATAAGCAAGCGGCTTAACAGAGGTCCACATGCAAAACTCTGGAACTCCCTCTGACCCTTCCTTCCATCCTCAAATCCAGTGACACAGACACACCCGCTCAGCTCTCCGTGAGAGCAGCCCCTCTGTAGGTGAGTAAATGGGCCCCTTGAGATGGGGCTGCCTTTTGTCATTCCATCTCCGTGTGGCTGGACTGTTCATCTCCTCATTTGCTCTTTTAAACACAGGAATTGTTTTGAATCAAATGCAACATTTGTTGCCTTCTAAAGAAGTCAGAATCATTTTAACTAATTAAAACCTTTGGCTTCCTTTGTATATGCTTTTTGAAGATGACTGATCCAATCAGGTCAGAACTGGAGAGTTTTGTTTCATCATAAGAGGCAAATTTCTGCAGTTATTCCTCTTTTAAGAGACAGTAGGATCCCAAATGGTGATAGCTGAAGTTGAGCAAAGACATTCAGTAAGTCACATGGAGGAAGTGGTTCCTGTAAGAATTTTGGGGTAGTCAGCAGGGACTGTTGCCAACGCCTCCACTTCATTTATTTTGACTCTGTTGAAAAAATAATTCTAATGTAAGGATTCATGCGTCAACAGTAAAGTATTAGGTTCATGCCTCACATCTGCAAACGTCAGATTTCAAGGAAAATACTGATGAGATATAAATAAAGAATGCAGAACATGATACCTGACTTTCCTGAGAGACAGAGATAAAGAGGGAGAGAGAAGGAGAGAGAGAGAAATAGTTATGCAAGTATATTCAGAACATCATTCCAAATAAGGAAAATGCTACTTACAGAAGCAAAATCAGTTGGTGCTATTTTGCAAGTCAACACTAAACCAGATTAGGATTACCACTCAGTTTTAGGGAGATAACAAGCCTGATGCAATCAATTCAGACAGAACACAGAACAAATATTTTTGGTGGCACAGTGTGTACAGAATTGGTGCATGACTTTGGACTTTCCATGTTATCAAGCTAGCCAGAAACTCACAGCCTGGGCAACCACTCAGAATCATATACAAGAATCAAAAATTTTTAAAACCATATACTTACTTTTGTGACATGATGGATTTAGAAAGCACAATACTTAGTTTTATGACATTTGAAGTTTTAACAATTTGATAGGATTGTTTGGGCTCAACAAGGACCCCAAAACCAAGGTTTGACAGCTCAGCTCATTCAGAAGAATGATTAGGGCAACAAGTGTTTTTTTGAGTTTGATTGTTTATCTAGCTCTGTAGCAAAGGAATTGTAAGAGAATAATAAGGCCTGTGTTCCATCCCTCTCACATAGTTTTGGTTATCAAATATCAAACTGCATAGAACAGTTATAAGTGATCAGTCACAGAGGGTGAAATAGGAAAGGCTTTTTGGAACAGATATGAGGCTGGAAGAACTGGTAGAATTTGGTTATTTGGATGTGTAAAGAGAAGGAAACTATTCGGGAACGGGCTGTGTGTGTGTGTGGGGGGGGGTGTGTTTTCATGTATTGTGTCCTATGGGTTTTAGAGGTACCATAATGGCACCGATTTGACTAGAAGAAATAAATAGTGCCCAGGCTTTTATAGAGAGGTAGGTTCAGATGAAAGGGGCCCTGGGAGACAAGGCAGAAAGGTTGGCACTTGGTATGGGAGGGAGAAATGAGTCAGTATAATTCACTGGGTAGGAGAAAGGTATGATGTGTTACCTTCCGATGGCTGCTGTAACAAATTACCACAAACACAGTGGCTTAAAAACAACACAACTTTATGATCTTACAGCTCTAGAAATTACCAATCCCAAATGGGTCATACTGGGCTAAAATCAAGGTTTACACAGTGCTCTATTCTTTCTGGAGGCTCTAGGAAAGAATCCGTTTCTTTGCCTTCTCCAGCTTCTAGAGGCTGCCTCATTCCTTGGCTTGTTGCCCCTTCTTCCATCTTCAAAACCAGCAATCATATCACTCCAACCTCTACTTCCACCCCTACATCTCCTTCTCTGACTCTTCTGCCTTTATCTTCCACCTTTTAAAGGTCTGTGTGATTACAGTAAGTCCCCCACATACAAATGAGTTCCATTCCGAGAGTGTGTTTATAAGTCCAGTTTGTTTGTTAAGTCCAACAAAGTTAGCCTAGGTACTCAACTAAAACAATTGGCTATGTAGTGTTGTACTGTAATGGGTTTATAATACTTTTCACACAAATAACACATAAAAAACAAACACAAAAAATAAAGAAAACATTTTTAATTTTACAGTACAGTACCTTGAAAAGTACAGTAGTACAGTACAACAGCTGGCATACAGGGGCTGGCATCAAGTGAACAGGCAAGAAGAGTTACTGACTAGAGTGGGGAGAGGAGGTGGGAGATGGTAGAGCTGAAAGATCGTCAGCAATGAGAGACAGAGGGTAAGCTGCAATTTCACTCACGCCTGATGTTGATGGCACAGGTTCTGGTTCCTGGCCGGATTCAATTCTATCTACCCTTTGGAAAAGCAATCCAGTGATGTCCGGGTAGTCTCTTTTTTTCTCATCAAAGATAACATGGTAAGGGCTTCCCTGGTGGCACAGTGGTTGAGACTCCGCCTGCTGATGCAGGGGACACGGGTTCGTGCCCCAGTCCGGGAGGATCCCACATGCCGCAGAGCGGCTGGGCCCATGAGCCATGGCTGCTGAGCCCGCGCGTCCAGAGCCTGTGCTTCGCAATGGGAGAGGCCACAACAGTGAGAAGCCCGTATACCACAAAAAAAAAAGAAAGAAAGAAAACAACATGTACTGTTCTACATTCAGGTTCTGTGCCTCAAAAACTAACAGTGCCTCCTCAGATAAAGAAAATCCCTTGCCATTTCCTGCATTGTGAATCTCTTTGGTACTTCAGTTACTTCTTCCTCTTGTCTCTCTTCGTCCTTCCTCTGGGCCTCCAATTCCATCAGGTCTTCATTAGTAAGCTCCTCATGTTGCATAGCAAGGAGTTCAATGAAGTCGTTCTCTTGAAGATCTAGCTGGAAATAAAGATACTGTACTACGGTACTCTATACAGTACTATACAGTAAAGTACACAGGAGCACAACTACTTGTAGAGGATGCAGGCAAGTGACAATGTACGCCAGACATGTGAACTTACATGATTGGACATGTGAATGCATGTTCACAACTTTGAAAGCTCATAACTTGAAGGTTTATATGTAGGAGACTTACTGTATCCTGGGCTCATCTGGATAATCCAGAATACTTTCCCTATTTTAAGACCCTTAACTTTATCACATATGCACAGCCCCTTTTACCATGAAAGGTAGCATTTTTGTAGGTTCTGTGGATAGGATGTGTGCTTTGGGCGGAGCAATAGTCTGCCTGCCACATATGGAACAGTGACTTAATCCTAGCCCTGAATCAGTAAATCACTGTCAGCTTTTAAAATTTGATGACAATGTAAAGATGCTAAGTAGGAAAATATAACAGGCTTCATTCCTTATAATGACTGCTCTTGGTACATCTCTGTGTTTCTGATATACATATCAACTCTAGAAACCAGCAACATAGAAGAGAGTACCATGGGCCCACCAAAGGCAATTCAGACTGGTCTAGCACTTAGGAATTCTGCAGGTGTAAATAACCTGGAAGGGGTAGGATTGCCAGTGAATGGAAAACTGAAGTACTTTGTTCAGAATGGAAAATTGAGACTTTAGGAAATGGTACAGACATATCTACAGTAAGTGACCACAGAAGGAACTGGATCATGTTAACAAATGCACTGAGTACTTAATTTCACTTCTCCTTTTACATGAGTGGGTTTCTTTTATTTCCTTCATAAATTCTCAATGTAAGTTGTCAGTTTGGTCACATGGATGAAGAAAATGTCTATGGATATATTTCATTGCAGTGAGAGTAATGATATTTTTAAATGACTCCATAATGGCCAACTCAATCATTCTTTCAACAAATAGATATTTCAAACCAACTTAGTGCCAGGTGCTAAGGACAGAAAAATGACATTTAATCCATAATCTCAAGGATTTCATGGTCAAGTAATCTTCACAATAATTATGTGAGTTAGATGGACTATTACCAACTTTTAGGTAAAAGAATAAAGTCTCAAAAAGGTTGAATAACTCATCCAAAGTCATTCAGCTAAGAAATGACAGGGCAGGCATTTGAATGCACATTCATCTAAGGGTAAGACCTATTTTCTTTCCACTATGTGGCTTTCCTCTGGACTCAAACTCTTTTATAAAAAATACTTTATACCTTGACATTTTTTGCTCACATTCTATCAAATTTTATATTCACTAAAATAAAAAGGGTTCATGACTGCAAAAATTTACAAGCTTGTTATTTTCATCAATCTTATGTAATATGGCCCTGTAATTATGAAATTCACTGACTCTCCTGTCAATTGTGGTTGTGGTGTGCTCTTTCCACCTTACACTGATGCATATAGTTAACAATTTTAAAAATATGCAAGAGGGACTTCCCTGGTGGTGCAGTGGTTAAGAATCTGCCTGCCAATGCAGGGGACACGGGATCAATCCCTGGTCTGGGAAGATCCCCCATGCCGAGGAGCAACTAAGCCCGTGCACCACAACTACTGAGCCTGCGCTCTAGAGCCCATGAGCCACAACTACTGAGCCCATGAGCCACAACTACTGGAGCCCCCGTGCCACAACTACTGAAGCCCGCGCACCTAGAGCCTATGCTCCGCAACAAGAGAAGCCACTGCAATGAGAAGCCCACTCACTGCAACGAAGAGTTGCCCCCGCTCGCCGCAACTAGAGAAAGCCCACGCACAGGAACAAAGACCCAACGCAGCCAAAAATAAATAAATTAATTAATTTAAAAAATATGCAAGAGAATTTACAGTTAGTAAATGTTACAGAAGCTCAGAGAGGGCAGATAGAACCATGGTCTGAAGGAGGTCAGATTTAAACCGAGTCTTAAGGGATGGCGGGATTTGGAAAGGCAGATAGGGTAAGAGAAGCCAGGTCAAAGGAAGAGTAAAAAACATGAAAGATAAGAAGCCCATGGCGTTTTCTGAGGCAGTGAGACAACTAATTTGGAAAGAAAGAGTGTTATGCAAATGTGGAAGGCACCCTAAGTGTTCTATGAAACCTCTTCTCCCTCTTTCTGGATATTTTTTCCATATTTCTGTTTTAGCCTTTAACTTTGCATCATAATTATATGTTTGTGATACCTTATTGGCTATTAAATCTGTGGCACAGGGCTCACAGTAGGAGAAACTATTGATTAACTGACTGAATGACTACCTCTCTCATTAGCTGTGGAGTCTGTGGCCGAGGCTGTGTCTTCCTCAGCCCTGTAGCTCCAACTCTGAACCAATACTTGTAGGTTTTCAGTAAATGTTTATAAAAATGATTTATTCAGTCAAATTCCTACCAGTTCTTCAAGGATCCTCCATGCTACGCTTCCACCTTCCCCCTTTTGAAATCTTTCCTATTCACTAGCCAGACAAATGTAGAACACACCCCTACCCTCCGCACCGTGCACAAGGGTGCTATTTACAATGATGTGCTGGAGTCATCTCATACCAGATCCTGAAGGCCCATTACAAAATGTTCAGGAACTTAGCAAGTCAGCTGTTAAACTTGAGTAAATTACATAAACTTGAAATTAAATAAATTATATTAAAGCTAAAGATAATAAACTTGAAACTCATCACTTCCTAATTATTTTACTGTATTTTTTGATTATCCATGCCCTTGAAATTCTTTATGTCAATTTTTTTTTTTTTTTTTTTTTTTTTTTTTTTTTCTTTTTGCGGTATGCGGGCCTCTCACTGTTGTGGCCTCTCCCGTTGCGGAGCACAGGCTCCGGATGCGCAGGCCCAGCGGCCATGGCTCACGGGCCCAGCCGCTCCGCGGCATATGGGATCCTCCCAGACCGGGGCACGAACCCGTATCCCCTGCATCGGCAGGCGGACTCTCAACCACTGCGCCACCAGGGAGGCCCTCTTTATGTCAATTTTAACTGTACAGTACAAATATTATATAATCATGTGCCACTACTGTGCATCTCTTCCCAGCTCCACGTTCAGCGATGTCACGTTGGAAGCTTGAAATGAGCCTTCGAGTTTTACAACATGGAAATTGGCAAACGCTACAGAACAATGTGTGGTTTGCTGTTTTGTTGATTGTCTAGACTAGAGGTCAGTGAACCTTTTCTGTGAAGAGCCAGATTATAAATGCTTTAGACTTTACGAGCCCTTCCAGTCACAACTAATCAACTCAGGCTACAGCTTAAAAGCAGCCATACACAACATGGAAACAAATGAGTATGCTTGTGTTCCAATAAAATATTCTCTTAAGTAAAATCAAGATGTTTGGGGATGGTGGAGCAATTTGGTTGCTTGGCCTAGACTTAAGAAAACAATGGAGAAATGTTAACATTGCAAATTAAACTTAAAAGTTTAAACAGCATCATAACGGTTATATTATGCGTAGTATCAAAATTTGAGGATTATTCTTCTAGTGTTCTAAAACTATTATCCAATTCAGCAATGAAGTCAATCTCATAACTGATGAATGAGTGAGGGTCCAATGTTTGTCTTTGTTGCTTCATTTTCACCTTACTCATTAAAACCTATGAAAATACCAATAAGCATCCCTATCAGAACTACATTACTTTGTCAGTTGTAACTATAGTTGGACTAGAGTTACGAGGTTTCAGCCAAAATCATTGAAGGCATTCTTTGAGAATCAATTGCTTATGCAGAATTTACAATGGAATATAATCTGAAAAAAATATATAACTGAATCACTTTGCTGTACACCTGAAAAAAAAGAGTATTGTATATTTTATTGTTATTTGTAAATTGTGTGCTACATATCCTTTATATCACTAAGATTTATAATAAAGGTTTGTACGTATAAGTGCTATGCCCTTGGTCCTCAACTGTAATTCAATCTCTGTTACTTAGAAGCTAGGCTTTAGTTATATCTGAGTCTTCTAGTCAAATGACATCCCACGGGCCCCAATCTCAAATCAATATCTGAAAAACAAGTTTTATGAAAGCAACCTTATACCTCATACAGATACTCCAAGGGGAGTTAAACTAAATTCTGTGGAGAATTATAAATTGTTTATGTAATAGCTTGTCTTTAAATAAAGTCCTTCTAGACAAGTTTTATTACTGTTTGGTCTGTTATACTTAATACAGTTATCTTTTATTATGTGGAAGCACAACTGGCTTGATTAAACTCCACTCGTAGAGTGGGTTGAAAGCCAAAAGACAACATCCTGGAATAAGATGGCCTAGAAAGGGAGAGAGAGCATTTGGTCACATACCCTCCTCCTCTGTTTTAAGAAGTCATTATCCCTGCCAGAAAAGACATTGCTAGTTTGTTTAAAGTATCTAAGATTAAAAAATTAGATAATGGTTTAGAACTGCAATGTGGTTCTGATGAAAACACAGTGGTGGAAGAAGAATCCTCTCCAGATATAGATAATAGGAAAAAAGGTAGGTAATAAGAAAAAAGAAAAGTATACTGACTGCAGCTCAGCTTCAGCACTAAAATTAGTGTGTGGGGTGAGATCAGTGTGATCAGATCAGTCTTTACCACGTCTGAACAGGCGCCCATGGGAAACTTCAGTGACGCTGCCAAAGAAACTCAGGGTACATTCCCGTCGCTCCATTGTGTCAGAAAAAGACTCTAGTCTGGCAGATACCATCTTGTATCGCCATTGTTTTCCTGTCTATTGCTCCATTTGTGAACAACTTGGCAGTAAGGGTGGTGACCTATTTATCTTTGTAATCCAGTTTCTAAAATAGTGGCTGATAGTGTATATATGTCGATGCCAAATGTAAAATTGATAGATAGTGGGAAGCAGCCGCATAGCACAGGGAGATCAGCTCGGTGCTTTGTGACCACCTAGAGGGGTGGGATACGGAGGGTGGGAGGGAGGGAGACGCAAGAGGGAGGAGATATGGGGATATATGTATATGTATAGTTGATGCACTTTGTTATAAAGCAGAAAACTAACACAGCATTGTAAAGCAATTATACTCCAATAAAGATGTTAAAATAAATAAAGTAAAATAAAGTAGTGGTTGAGGCGTAGTCAATGTTCCATAAAGGTACACCACCTGGATGCATGAAATTGAATTAGGGAGCTTCTGAGAGGGTTGGGTGTCCTGTTACCAGTTTCATGTTTTGTTATAATTTAAAAGTCTCATCCAACAGTACTACAAGAGCAGTAAGGCAGAAATGATTAAAATAATTCTCCTGATTTAAAAAAAATTGAAACTTTTTTTTTTTTTTTTGCGGTACACGGGCCTCTCAGCGTTGTGGCCTCTCCCGTTGTGGAGCACAGGCTCCGGACACGCAGGCTCAGCGGCCATGGCCCACGGGCCCAGCCGCTCCGCGGCATGTGGGATCTTCCCGGACCGGGGCACGAACCCGTATCCCCTGCATCGGCAGGCGGACTCCCAACCACTGCGCCACCAGGGAAGCCCCTCTAATGTATTTTTATTTATAGATCTTACTTATTATTTCCCTCCCTTGCCTTGAATGTAAGCTCTGAGAGGCAAGTGTTTCTGTTTGCTTTGTTCTTTACTGTATCCCTCATGTCTAAAATAGTGCATGGCATATAGTTGTTGCTCAGTAATCACTGAATGAATGTCTGCTACCATTTTCTAGTTGAAGGAACAGGAATTCAGGAACACAAGTTCCCATGGTCACAGAGCTAGTAAATTGCAAAGCTGCGCTGAATGCTAGTCTATCCAACACTATCTCTTACCAATAGTAAGAGATTTCTCTTACTATTAATCAGTATCATAGACTGCCTCTTTTTGAAAGAGTTTTATATGATCGCTTTAATTCTTCAGCTTTCATTTTGGTAATTGATGTGTCTGGGGGGACTCAGTGCTCTCCTCCTGAGCAGGATTGCATTCTCTACCAAGATATGTTAAAACGTAGTCAAACAATAAGGAAGTGTCAGGATGACGTCTCGCGTGGGGCATCGTGCTTCCAAGTGGTCCTGTTTCAGAGAACTTGTTTCAGAGCTAAAAGGGAAATGAGTAACGCTTCTGCTTCATTCCTTCCTGCCACCCCTTCCTTCCTCTGCCTCCACAGTTTGAGGATCGTCTTCCCACAGGACAAGCATAGGAAGTAAAGGCTTATCATGTTCTATGGCTCCCCTAAAAAATAAGGTCTGGTTTAGAATATCAGGAAACACGCTTGCTTCTTTTCTCTGACTAAACAGTTAGAAGTCAATGTCCCTGCCTCTCCCGTCACTGTAGCCACAGGACTAGGGCGGGTGAACGGGAGCGGAATTTGTGCAGAAGTATTGCTCTTAGCTCTGCCATTTTCCAGTGTTCAATCAGAACTTCCCTGAGTTTCACTTTTCTTACCTCTAAAACAGAAATAACAGCACTACTTGAGAGGGCTCCTGCAAGTACTAGAGATAATACACCCGGGTGCTTAGGGCAAAGCTTACGAGCTTTTATGACAGGCTACTTGTTTCTGACTGCAGTAAAACAAATCTTATTTGTAGGACTATGGCTGCTTATTCAGTCCAGTAGTAAAGCAGATGGATTGGCTTCCCTGGGGAAGAAGAAAAGAGCTCTGATGTAGGCCAAGTTGCACACATTATCAGTGACTCTGTAAGGTAAGTGAAATTAGCTCCATCTCAGAGATGTGGAAACTCAGGTTCAGAGATGGTAAAGGAAGGGCTCTGACTTGTATAATCAGTAAGTAGCAGAATGAAGATTCCAATGCAAGCCTAACTCCAAAAAGCCCATCATTTGTACCAGAACAGCACATCCACAGGCCCCCCAAAATCCTCCCCTCACCATACAGTATCCTTATGAATTTTATGGCGTGCTAACCACGAACTTAACTGTGAATATTCCTAGTATTCTTTGAAGTCTATTCTTATGTAAGGACCAAAAACAAGAAGGACCAAAACAAGAAAAGAAGAGGACATCTCAGGAGGAAAAGGATCAGGAATCACAATACTCCTTGATTTTGCCTCTTCTGAATTTCCTTCTCCATCTCTGTTCTAATCCCTCCAGCTTTTCCCTGTGCCTTGGGTGATAATGGCATAATGGGTAAGAGATGGATTTGGCATCAGACTTGGGTGTAAATGCACCTTCCCTAATTAGTTGCCAGGGTCTTGGGAAATTTGTTTAACTGAATCTCAGTGCTCTCTTCTAGAGAACTGGAATAATAATAGCGACCTGGTATTGAGATGAAGGATCCTGTTTCTCTCACTTAGTATGCCTACACCAAGTATAATTTGACAGAATAATTTATATAAATTTGCTTTGTGCTTTGATATGGATGCCAAAGGAGATTTAGAAGGAAGATTTTTCCCCATTTTGCAGTCCAAAAGCTTACATCCTTTTGAACATCTCTGAGCATTTTCCCTCCCTTTACTCTTAGGTTTCTCTTTCTTCTGGGAAGGGAAGTGATCCTCTATCTACACTGTTCAAATCCAAATGTTTAGACTTAGATGCTTTCTCTCATGGAGATTTCACTCACATTTTGTAACAGTTTTCATGCAGTTTGGGGTTGACTCTGTTTCTAGTCCATCTATCAAATGTAGTTGAAAGCAAGAGTCTCGTTAGTTATTGCTTGAACTATTAATCAGTATTACTGATGGAAGGGTGGTTGGACCATCCCTACAAAGCAATAATTCTTAAGCTTTGTTCACTGTTGCATCCCCATCACGTAGGAAATACTGACACACAGCAGGAATTCAATAATGAATAAATGGACAAATGCACTTTTTGACAGTGTGCCTCTATGGGTAAAAACATCTGAGCAAGCACCCCTAGTATATATACATGAACATATTTAGTTATTATATTTGTATACCATTTTATTACTATATATTATGTACACTAGAAAACACACACCCAAACAGAAACTAAAAAGGCTGAGATGAAAAAGTTACTAAGAATAAAAGTTTTAATATAGTTTTCTCATGTTCCAACAGTTCTCTCCTAGGACTTCAGAGGGACCAGAGGCAAGGGTAAGAGAAATACCAACAGTGACCACAAACCATCATTCAGTTTCTCATCAATCTGTGCCCAGAAGCTTAAGCTTCCACAGTCACTAGTCCTTTCATTCTCTTCTTCTTGCCCCCAAAAAGGAACCCAAAGTCCTCTGCAGAAGTAGGTTGGCCCTGCACTCCTAGGAAACACACAGTGTTTCTTCTTTGGCAGATCAAGAAGGAGGAAATGGTTATGTACCTTCCAGAGAATACACATAGAATTCTGTTTGTTTCCTCCAAAGCTCCAAGAAAATAGTCAAAAAGTGTATTACACACATGTTATTTTCAGGTACTAAAAATTAAAGAATCACTATAGCCTCACATGCCCCAGCTTCTTCTCCTAAAACTACAACTTTCAGGAGAGATGGAGGAGCCATCTTTCTCTCTGCTCCCTATATCTTCCTCTCTTCCACCCTGAGAATCTTCTACATCAAGGATTTCTTAACTTAGAAGTCTGAGATGATCAGGTAACAGGGAAAGGAGGACAACTTTTAGGGTAAAAAATAAATGAAAGAGAGAGATGCAGGGCAGGAAGTCAAGAACCATGCAAGGCTGGGTTTGGAGGAAGTTTTTATTGAAGTGAAATTGAAAGGTAAACAGAGAATCTCCATGGTAGTGATAGGTTGACAGAGATCTTGAGAGCAAGAGAGATGAGAAACAAGAATTTCATGAAGGAATGGGAAATGAGAATTTTACCACAGGATATAAATTGAGTCCTCATAGATGTTCTACAGGAAGTTCTAATAAACATTTGAAACACTTCGAATCACTTTCACTTGGCAGACTGTTTCTTCGAGTGAGATTCTATACTAGACATTGTGAATCCTCCCCCCAACCCCGACCCTCCCTGGCTTTTATTCATTTTATATGAGTAGTAACGAGGCCCAAATCTTTTTTCAGTCTCTCGAATAGCCTAATGAAATGATACATCAACCTTCGAAAAGGGTCTGAGACAGACTCAAATATTAGATTTCCTCACTTTGAATCATAGTAACTCAGTGCAACCACACTTGTACCCTCATGCGGCTCAGATGATGGATATATTTCTCTATCTGTGGTAAATACTTACAAAATAAAATGTATTGATTAATAAATGCTATTTGGGGGCCAAAAGGAAATCTTTTAAGTTCTGAGGCCCATAGTTAGGAAAACTACAAAGAGGGGAGTGCATTGGTGGTAAACAAGTTTGGAGCCATACAGTTAACATCTTTTAAACCCCATGGCACCACGGAACAGATTAGTAAATTAAGAAGCACAGAATCTGGCTGTTGAAATTCTGTTTCTGTGTTTACTATAAAAAGGATGACCCACTTGCGACCTCAAGGAGAACTTCCTAAGGGCCAAATAGCAGAGGAGACACACAGAACTGGAAGACCCTCAAAGCCAGACTGAAAAATGTCGAACCCAGATAGGACACTCTTAGACAAAGAGAATTTCAAAGTATCACTCACCTTACCACCACTATCTCAAGCTTAAATCTCCAATTTTCCAGTTGGAAAAATAAAAGAGTGGACCCAATATTGACTACTCTAACCCCATGCTATGCACTGATTCTATTGGAATAATACCTAACTTATTTCTAACTTGTTTCCTTACATAAACATTTGCTTTCAAAAATAAAATGTTTAATATTCTCACATAAGCAAAGAGACATGTGCAGGTATTACAGGATTTATAATAGCAACAAATAAATAGATAAGTTAGAGAGAGAGAGAGGAATGGAAAAGGTAAATAAATGATCTATACTAAAGAATTTTACTTGCAGTTAAAAAGAATAGGGTAGGGCCTCCCTGGTGGCGCAGTGGTTGAGAGTCCGCCTGCCGATGCAGGGGATACGGGTTCGTGCCCCGGTCTGGGAGGATCCCATATGCCGTGGAGCGGCTGGGCCCGTGAGCCATGGCCGCTGGGCCTGCGCATCCGGAGCCTGTGCTCTGCAACGGGAGAGGCCACAACAGTGAGAGGCCCGCATACCGCAAAAAGAAAAAAAAAAAAAAAAAAAAGAATAGGGTAGAGCTACATGCATGGACCTAGAAGATCTCCAGGATCTATGTGAAAAAATTGCAATAAAATACGTATAGTATGAAATGATTCTATTCATATTTTTTTAATCCACAAAATATTACTCTACACCTCCATGTGTGTCTATGTGTGTATGTATATATACATATATCTAGAGAAAGAGAGAGAGAGAAGGATACATCATACAAAACTGCTGATATTCAAACATCTGTGTCCTAAAAAAAAAAAAAAACAATTTTATATGATCCAATCTAATAATTGTAGAAGAAAAGATATGGAAGGATACATATCAACTAATAACAATGGTTACCCCTGGGAATGGGAGTGAGACTAGGGATCAGTGCTCAAGGGGACTTTTTTTTTCCAAAGGGACATTCTGATTATCTGAATTATTTGAATTGATATCATGTAAATTCTATAGGAATTACTTATATAATTAAGAGTAAGGTGAAATTTACATTTAGTAATAAAGGAAGGAAAGAAGACAGGCAGGGAGGAAGGAAAACATCATGCTGGAGGCCAGAGCAACTGGAGAGAGATGGAAAGTAAGTAAAAGGAGACTTTTGAAAACAGACTTTGAGGGTGAGAGGGATGACTCAAGAAAACTTTAAGGAAATATCGCCGTGATCATTTGTGTGTCCGAGCACACCTCAGATATTTTCTTGCAAGATTAAGCAAGTATTTAAATTTTGTTCAGTTGATAAGAAAGAAAGAAAGGAAGGAAGGAAGGAAGGATTCACTTATTAATCATCTCTCTTCAGCATTCATTCCAACCAAATTCCATTAACTTTTTCCATTTCATAGACTACTTTTAACATCTTGAACTTAATGATGAGATATTTTAGGAATCCCATGAGTGCCCCTGTGGCCAGTGTGAATGATAGCCCCGCTGTTATCAGAACCTCCTATCCCAGCTGATGACCATCCAGCCCAAAGTTGATCAAATTCTGTTGTCTTTTAATGAACATTATCTACTTAAAAAGGCACAACTCTTCTGTCTCAGGCTTGGCAGTTAAAACTTGGGAGCTGCTCACAAGAACTGGGATTTCCTTTGGGAGTTAATGAAGGTGAAGAATTAGAGACGTGGTCCTATGTGTAAACAGCAGCCTCAGCACTGAGGGTGGCGGCTGTGTGTGCAGTGAGAACAAAGGTGCTGCTTACACCTGGTTACCTCTCCAAGCCAATAGACAGGTCCACATCACCAGTTAGATAGAATACTCTTTTTGTTTCCCCCAGGGGGAAAAAATCCAGAAAGAACCACTGAAATTCTCAGAAAGAAAAAGAAAACAATCTTGACAGATTCCCCAAAATAGCTACAGCAGAATGAAAATGACCATCCAACCATCATCCTTAGAATAAAATCACATTTTGGTCAGTTGGATCTTAAATAAATAATCTCTTTTTGTATTTTATGAAATGACTAAGTGTTTTATTTCTGACTTGTCTCAAACTTTTGAAGAAATACGGGTGTGTGTGTGTGTGTGTGTGTGTGTGTTGAAAATTTAAACAATACAAAAGTAGATACTGAAGCTTCTTCTCTCTATTTCCTAGAGGTAACTATTACTAATATTTGAGTACTTATGTCTCAGCTATTTTTCTGTGTATACGGACATACAGTTTTATAAAACAAATGAAATAATACCGTTCAACAATGTGTTTTTCTATTTTGTAACAAATCATACCCTTCTTATCAGAATATATAGGTGAACATTTTTTTAATAACTGCAAAGTCCATCATATGGTAACACCTGCATTCTTCCTGAAGGACCTGTTTCCACTAAATTACATGGACAGTAGTTAGTTTTTTCTATTTTTCTCTATTTCATGAAATTTAATATTTAAGTTTCATACCTGAATTTTTGCACAGATGTGGAAATATTTGTTAGGATACATCTTAGAACTAAAAGAGATCAAGAAATGAAACAGTTAAAATTATAATAGCTTTTTAATATTTGACAAATTGTTGGTATTTATTTGTGTTTGACATTTGATTGAATTTTTTTAATTTGACAATATTTAAGAAATAATAATTACAGTTTTGATTTGCTATTTAATTATCAGTAAATTTAATCTTACCATGACAGTTATAGTCATATTATTAATCTATTTATTTTTCCACTTGTTTTCTTTATTTGGTTTATTGATTTCTTTATAGACCTCTACTCTTTGTTACCTAGATTACAAATTTTTTTCTCAGTTATTTCCTTTTTAATTTTGTTTGTGTTTTCTTTTGCCCTAACAACATTTTAAATTAGTCCTATCAGTCTTTACTTTCTTTTATAATTTATGGGCTGATGTCATACTTAGAAAAGGCTTCTCCACCCTTAATAATATAAAAATACTTTCTACATTTTATCTTTTCATGGAGTTTTGTTTTTTTATTTAGATATTTTACCTACTTGGAATTTATTCATGAATGGTCTGAGAGTCTAATTCTTTCCACAATTGGTTCATCAATCATTTTACTTGTCGATAAATGCTTTATTGTGTGATGGTTAATAGCACAAGGTTTTTTGGTCACAAGGATCTTTACTGGAGACCCAACTCAGTCTTTTTGATACAATGAGACTCCTGGCAGGTTATTTTCTAACTCTTAATCCTTTCATCTGTAAAATGTGAATATTCCACTGCATACCTGGAAGGGTTATGAAGAATAAATGAGGGCATCCATGAAAGCAGTTAGCACAGGACTGGGACATGAGAAGAACTGAATGAATATCAGCTACTCTCATTATTATTATTTTATTTTGAAATGTGTCACTGCAATCAATTTCTGTAATGTTAGAAACCTCTTGCTGTTTAATTATTTTATGTTTGTTGGCTGATTGATTTGCTGTTGAGTTAGTTGCTTTGCTTGTTTGGTTTGAATTGGATTGATTTTCATTTCCTTTTTGAGAAGATTAAGGCAAAACAAATTATTATCTATGGGACAACTCTTTCAACTTTTCTGGTATATATCATAAAACCCATTATGTAATAGCTCCAATTTTCTCCTAAGAAATGAATGCTAAAATGTTTTCTTTCTTGCTTATATTAAAAACTGCTGATTTCCAGTATCATACCACACGTAGGGTTAAGTGATGGCAGGAACTAACATAGCGTCCTGTTTATTTTCTTAATTTTTATTGTAATTATAGCATTATTTGTAAGATTATCTGTAAAATATTTGTCTCCTCCACTAGATTAACTATAAGCATTCTAAGGGCAGAGACTCCATCCCTAGTATAGTATCTGGCCCACTGTAGATGCTCAATAAATATTCCATAAATAATGAATAGAATTTCTGTTGTACATCTAACATATGCTTTGAAATAATTTAATTTTTAGCACAATCTTGCAAGATAGGTGGTATTATTCTCATTTCACAGATGAAGAAATTGAGCCCAGAGTTGATGAACTGAAGATTGAAGATATGCATGACCTAAATCAGAGCCTTGATATCTTTAGTGCTGGTAGCAGATGCATGACTGGCCCTGGGCGAAGTATATGTAGTAAGTATGGGTCACAGCTTGGCACTACTCAGGGGCAAGCACCCAGGATGCTTTCTAGTAAGTCTAATCTTAGTGGTTTCCTTTACATAAATTAGACAACAAACTATGTGTGGCCTTGAGAAGCTAAAATAGACACTCACCTTCCCTACGTGCAAGTAATCAAGACTTACTCTCTGCAAATTGGATCGGAATTGCAATCTGGCTGGTGGTCAACTCTCCAGTAGGTTGACAAATACGTTCTAACCTAGTTGCAGAAAGGAAAAAGTGAGTAGGTGTCTGAAAAACTAACACCACCTGCAAGATGAGTTATATTTTCCTGTATGTGCTGGCTTTCTGCTTATCCTGGCTCCCTGATGTGCATTTGTACCATCTGGGCAGCAAAACAAGACTTGTCAGGAAGTGGAAACTTGCAACCAAACAAGAGAGGCCACTCACCAGATAGCATGTCCCAACATTGCTCTGTCAGCTTCCCAACATACGTAATTGCCTAGTTTTGCACAGACATGAATTTGAATCAGTAGCAATGTTCAGTTTGGTTTCATGGCATCTATTCAAACGTTCTAGATTGGAAATTCTACTTGTGGTTTTTCCAGTAACTTTGTGGTATTAGGAGCCTTTTAACTTCTCTGGGAATAATATGTCTGCAAAGCCAACCTTAAAGAGAGTTTAAGGAAAAAATAAATTTTGTCTATGTGAGAGGGAAGGGTATGATGGAAAGGAGGCATCATGGCTACTCAAGCTGATTAAAAGGGGCAGAGGGCTGCCAGTGACTCTCAAGGAGGCATCCCAGAAAGTACAGGAGGCAGAGGACGGGTGTGGGCACCAGCCAAGTAGAACCTGGTGGAGAAAGAAGAACTAACTGTAAGAGCCATTGCAGCCAGCGCATAACAGATGGGAGTTGGGGGCTGGGTTGAGCCATCTGAGCCTAGGATAGTTTTCCCTGGATTATGCCAGGGATTGGTGACTGCTATAAATGAATACCAGAAATAGAGGAAGAATGGGAAAAAAAATTTAACAGGGAAATGCAAGAGAAGAGTTTTAAAAGAAAAGGAGAGAAGGGGGAAAAAAGAGAGAAAGAAGATTCTGGTCATTATATCTTCTCTGTTACAGGATAAAGAAGGGGCTATATAATCTAGGCTGAGGATGGTGGTGTGGAGAACTTTAAGGGTCACTCATGGAGAAGGAGGTTATCAGTGGAAGAAACTCTAGGAAGTCACCACAGAAAGAAATCACTGGGAAGCATTTATCGAATGAAAATAAATAGAGTTAGAACCATCCTCCTGCTGCAGATGTCCATCTGCTAAGGCACAGAACAAGAGACATAAAGACAGTGCATTTGAGCTCTTAACATAAAGATGCAAGCCTAATACGATAAATATCAATAATCAATACTATTTTATTAAATGGAATTCACAACCAAAATGCGATAATAGAAGAAGGATATTCCTTTCTCAAAAGCATTGGTCTGATGAGGATCATTGCAGGACAGTTGCAAAGGTTGCTGCTTGTTTTATTTAGAAGGGGACTCCTTCCCCCAGGGCTGGCTGCTATCTCCACTGAATAGGTCACTGTCATAGACCACCCCTTACTGCCAGGAAATCTAATTGTTCAGCTGGTCTCATTTCAGCTCTGAAAAAAAAATTATTATCTTAGTAAAGCAGGATAAGGAGGGGAATTCCCTGGCAGTCCAGCAGTTAGGACTCTACGCTTCCACTGCAGGGGGCCCGGGTTGGATCCCTGCTCGGGGAACTAAGGTCCCACGATCCTCACAACTAGGCAGACAAACTGAGTATCATGATAGGAATTAATATTTTAAATAAAATCTTATAATTATTATTTAGTAATTAAATTGAATTGTTTTTTCTCTATGAAAAACTGTATTTAAATATATATAATTAAAATATACCATGATTTTTAACACCGTATTCTTATTTTTTATCATTTTTAAATAATCGGCTAACTTCAAAAAAACTTTAATGGCTTGGGCCTCTCTCAATCTCTGAAAGATGTTGGTGCTGATATAAATATGGTAAATTATAAATGTTTGTATACCTAGAAGAAATTCATAAATCTGATGGTGAGGAATTAGAGAAAATGGGAAAGTATAGAAATAATGATTAATGAATAAGGTCTAGAATTCCCACTTACCAGACAAAGGACATAAAAGTGTATTCCTGACAAAGATAACTAAATCAGCACAGAATGAAATATAGTAGCAACAGAAAGCCTCTCCTATCTGGATATCTGATTAAATTAGCCAAAATTAGAGAATTGAATACATTTGTGAGCTTAGTTTTGAAGCTTAGTTTCAGCTTCAAAGAAAGTAAAACTAAAGAAAGTGAAAGCTATTTCCAGGTTGAATTATCCACAAAGGGGAAACAGACCCACATAAATATAGTTACCTAACCTTTGACAAGGGAACAAAAGTAATACAATAAAGAAAAGATGGTCTTTTCAACAACTGGTGCTAGAACAATTGGACATCCACCTAGCAAAAAATAGTGAATCCGTATACAGACTTTACATGCTTCACAAATTTTAATTCCAAATAGATCATAGACCTAAATGTGAAATGTAAAACTGTAAAACCCCTAGATTTTAGAGGAGAAATCTAGATAATCTTGGGGACGGTGATGGTATTTCAGTACAACACCGAAGGCACAATCCATGAAAGAAATCATTGGTAAGATGGACTTCATTAAAATTTTAAAACTTCTGCTCTGCAAAAACACTATCCAGAGAATGAGAAGACAAGTCATAGACACTGGAAGAAGATATTTGCAAAAGAAATATCTGATAAAGGGCTGTTATCTAAATAGACCAAAAACTCATAAAACTCAACAATAAGAAAACAAACAACCTGATTAAAGAATGAACAAAACACCGGAATAGACACTCCACCAAATAATTTATACAGATGGCAATTAAGTACATGAAAAGATGCTCAGCATCATATTTCATTAGGGAATTGCAAATAAAATAATAATGAGATACCACTACACACCTTTTAAAATGGTCAAAATCCAAAACACTGGCGACACCAAATGCTGATGAGGATGCAGAGCAACAAGAACTAATTGCTAGTGAGAATGCAAAATGGTACAGCCACTTGGGAAGATAATTTGGCTGTTTCTTACAAAACTAAACATATTCATGCCCCTTGATGTTTACCCAAATGAGCTGAAAACTTACATCCACACAAAACCCTGAACTGGATGCTTACAGCAGCTTTATTCATAATTACCAAAACTTGGAAGCACGAAGATACCCTTCAGTAAGTGAATGGATATACGGAAGTTGGGTGATCATGATGTGTCAGCAAAGATCACTGATTGTAACAAATGTACCACTCTGGTGTGGGATGCTGATGGAGAGGGAGACCGGGTGAGGGGGCAGGGAGTATATGGGAATGCTCTTGTACTTTTCTCTCAATTGTGCTGTGAACTAAAACTGTTCTACAAGATAAAGTGTGTTTTTTTAAAAAGCCAAAAAATAAAGTGGGAAAGAAAGATAGGGAAATCTCATGACCTGAGAATCTGAAATGTAAGCTGTTCTAGCAAGACAGAACATTCTTAAGGGAATTCAGACAATAAAGTCATGTGAGAAATAAAGGAGAAGGCAGCTAAAGAAAGCTCTGGGGTTAGATAGGAAGCTCTTCACTATGTTCTTATTTTTAGAGGGCAGATAGAAAATATGAAAGGAAAATACATGTCAAAGGTACATAATGGACTTCTTAAGAAGAGTCTCAAAAAGCTAAAGCTCAGGAAAAAAAAAAAGAAATTTCTTTTTAAAAATAAATTTAAAAACAAATTTTATTAACTGTAAAGTAATACAAGTTCTTCATAGAAAATTTTGAATATGCATATAAGCAAAATGGAAAACAAAATTATCTCACACTCCTATAGCCCATCAGTAATCACAGTTAACATTTTGATATCTCTCCTACAAATTTTCTTTCTATGTATGTTTTTACAACTAATGTACTTTTATTCTAAATAGCTTTTCAAGTTCTTTTTCATCGAGTAACACATTGTATATCTTACCTTTTGTCATCAAGTATCAAAGTGAATTTAAATTACTGATCATTATTATGTTATGGCTTTACCATATTAATTAACAAATATCATACTATTGAACTTTTGAGTTGTTTCTAATTTTTTTAATATTATACGTAACACTGCAATGAACATTCCTGAAGTGAAAACTTGTCACATGTGTGATTATCTCATTGACCAACATTTGAAGTGATATTGTTTGATCAAAGGGTATACCACACTTGAAGTGCCAAAATATATTCCAGAAAGTTTCTGTCCTCAAATGAGCCTTTAAAGTTGTATTTAGAGCAAGAAGATACTAAAAAAAAAAGTGTAAGCCTCTCAGCTGGAGACACATGGCAAATGGGAAAAGATTATAAAGTGACCATGAAACTAATGATACTGATTTTACTTATCTCTTTCAAGGAGAAGGATTTTTAGACAAGGAAAATAGAAGAAAAATGGCTAAAGAGAGGTTTAAGGCCTTTAGAAAGCACATAAATATTCAAAATAAGCCAAGTTTTCTAATGGAGTTGAAATAGGTCCCAGGATGCTAAGAGAAAGTATAGATGTAATTATTGAACTGGTGTTTATACACTATTGAGAAATTATGGAGAATGGAAGAAGTGCTACAAGAATGGAGGATGGACAAGGTAAATTCTAAAAACTCAATGTTGAACTTGAAATTGAGAAGATCACACCGTCAGAAGAGTTTGAGGGACAACGAGGTTTCAAGGGAGGAAAGTAAAGGAGCTAGAGGACCAATATGGCACCTGGTGACCTAGGTTGGAATCTTAGCTCCCTCACTTATTTGCCAAGTGGGCTTTAGCAAATTATTGCATTTCCTGTAGCCTCAGTTTCCCTGTCTATAAAGTAGCCATAATAACACATTTTTCTTTAGGTTGTAACGAAGATGATATTAGATAACAGCAATTAGCATAAAGCTTCCAGACCAGTAGGCTCCTAGTATGTAGCAGTCACTCAACAAATATCTGTTCGCTTTCTCCCTCTTGGTTGCACAGTGGGTTTCTTTTTCTTTTTTTTTTTCTTCAGACAGTTGGGAATCAAGAAGAACGAACTGGGAGGGAACAGTTGCTCTACAGATGTAGGAGAATTGAGGACCCCTATCACTGACACTTGTCTGTTACTGGGACCTGTCCTCCTTGCTATCCTGTTTTACACTTCTTCTCCAGTGACTCATATGCAGTCAGAGAGAACCTGCCTATCAAAATGTACACGAGACAAAAAGCCAAGTTGAGTAGAATCCAAAAAGATCCTAGTCCACTGGAGGAAAAGGTCAAATTTAAGGGATATAATATAAAAGAGTAAGTGTAAGCTCCCACACTTGGTTCCAACAACTCAAGTGTATAAAGACAAACATCATACTTCAGTGGAAGAGACTAACCTATCACTCTATTCTGCACCTAAGGAGAACATACTCCTAAGGTCCTTTTCTGGTCCTCCATTTACATACAGAAAGAGTTTTACATTCATGTTTGCTGAATTTAAGTTGAAAATTGTACTTTTAATATGGTTTAGCCTAATTTGTATGTAACATGAACCCTTAGGCAAGCGAAAATCTATGAACTTTGGCACCTTAGCTTGAGTTTAAATTTATGGGGAAAAAGTCTGTGCTTGAATGACTCAGATAGATGAAATAGTCTCTTTCATTTTCTCCAAATGTCTTTAGGCTGTTGTAACACAACATGGCCAACATGACTCAGAGGATAGAGCAGCATGTCCTATC
The DNA here is from genome assembly GCF_964341445.2 of Mesoplodon mirus. Lineage (NCBI taxonomy): Eukaryota > Metazoa > Chordata > Mammalia > Artiodactyla > Ziphiidae > Mesoplodon > Mesoplodon mirus. The sequence goes on from NC_138977.1 coordinate 193,050,167, forward strand.
TCCTACGTGAATCTCATATTCCTGAGAAAGGCTTTCTTATAAGCACGAAAGACACTAAGAATCAAGACTTGAAATCCTGAAAAAAAAAATCTGAGAACAACTATAATAATGAGGAAGCAATTAGCATTGCTATGATAGAGCCAAGAAACAAACCATGTTAGTAAAGGTCTCTGCTTAATGCCAAAAATGAAGAACACTGGTAGTTTCTTCAGGGTGATTTTAGATATACATGAATGAAAAAATTCCATTCTCCCCAAGGACTAGGAAATAAGGGAAATTAAGTTGCCCTTTGAGGATGAACTTCATTTTTAAGATGAAGAGGAAAAAATATTCTAAGTCCGTAAAAATAACTACTTCTGTGGGAATGGCTATCTTGATGAAGGAGGGATAACAATTCAAGTAAAGCAAGAATGTAACAACTAATGGGCTGGAAAATTTAGAGAAGTGTAGTGTGGAGAAGCACAGATGAGGCAAGGAGGCTCATTAGGGTCAATGTAGCTAAGGGAGCTCAGAATTAAACAAGCAACCACCTGGCACCTAGGTCAGCTCCCTAGATACCAAAATACTGGAAACTGCATCCTGGGCTAGGGATGTCTCCCGCTTGTTAAATAAAAAGTTGGCTACTTAATCCATGGGGGTTGTCAGTAAAGCTAAGAGTCTGGGTACACAGTTTAAGACCAGAGTCTGGGCTGCATATTGGATGCCATGCGATGGTGACTCACTTTGACTTGGCAAATATTGAGCCTTGTATTTCCAGCATCATGGCAGGTTCTGAGAATAGTGATGAACAAGACAAAGATCCTGTTCTCATGGAGCCTGCAATTCAATTTTATCCTGTAGGATTTCTTCATAGGCAGCCAGTTGCCTCCCCAAACAACCTTGATAGACCAAACATCTTTCAGACCCCCAAAAACGTTAAGTATGGTTAAAATTCCCAGGGCACTGACAACCCATTAGAGGCCAGTCATAAGAAGCCAGATTACACTCTCCTACTTCACAGAGAGCTCTTTTATATGGCAGGTGGTAAGTGTATGATATTTTGTAGCCCTAAGCCCTGGCACAAGAAAAAATATAACTTCCTTCGAGAAGAGATTGGAGGAAATAAATATATTAGCCCTGATCCCAGTTGATGAGTCTACAAGAAGCTCCTGCAGTGGGGTGGGATGGGGGATGAGGGAGAAACAGCAGCTTCCTTTGGTGGTTGATTTCAAGAAACACAGTGTATCTTCTCTTTAAACATCTCTTGGGACTTCCCTGGCGGTCCAGAGGTTAAGACTCTGTGCTTCCACTGCAGGGGGTGCGGGTTTGATCCCTGGTTGGGGAACTAAGATCCTACATGCCACATCTCTTAATGCAGAGAAATGGAATATTGGACTGGATACACCAGGGATTGTCAAGAGGGGCTTACTCACATTTTACACAAAATAAAATATGACGGCATGCTTTCCTGGTGAGATTGTATCAGAATTTTTGTCAGAAGTCTTGCTTTATACTTGTTAAACTGAACAGAATTTTTGGATAATGTTTAAACATTACTTTTCATACTTGAAATAAACATTTATTTTCACAAATAAAATCGGCATGAAAGCATGCCTTCATCTTTTACTTTGTGTAATGAAAATAGTAAAATAAAAATAACTAGAAGTTACTGCTTGTGGATGTATTGGCCATATAAAGAATGTGGAGGCATAAAAAAAGAGTTTGCAAACTAGGGATAGACCATGAGTCTGACTGGTAACAGAACTCTTACGTTTTAGGAAGGTAGCAGAGTATAGTGTAAAGGGAAATAAACTTTGGAATTGAAAGTCCTGGCTTAAGGCCCAGGTACAACATTATTAACTGTGGCATTACAGCTTTTGTGGAGGATGTATTTCTTCATCTGCAAATACCTTGTACTTAAACTTAAGTAGCCATTTTACTTACACAAGAATAACAGTAAATCTTCTTCTCTGTTAGGATAATTACCGTGTGAATGAGTCTGGACAGTTGCATGGGTTTGAGATAAGGAGAGAGGTAGATTACCATGGCCAGAGACACAAGCAAAACTCTTTCAACTCAAAGACCTTCCCCACGCATCCCTCAAATTAATCACAGGAGTCAAACATGAACAGCAATCTATACTTGGAAAGAAAGCCTTAGAGGCTGCTGTTACTGAAGAAAAGATGGTTTCTCAGTGCACTTGTGGAAGGAGCCTGTAATGACTCCTGATTGGACCAGACCAGAGCCTCAGAACACTCAGCTAGGAAAACTGGGACTAGCACCCGCCATTGGGAGAGAGAAGAAATCTGTTCAACGCCTGGCATCGCATGACTTCTCTCCAAATAATGTTCAGTCGGAATTGTAACTGGATCAAGGGCAGGGAAGTCTAGAAGCAGAAATAAATCAGAAACTGGTGTAGGAACATTATTTGCCAAGAAATGTTAATAGATACCCTATACAAAAAGGGTTTTCTGGTCCAATAAACTTGAGAAATATTGCAGACGAAATCACCCCCTTTTGAACATTCACATTTCACAAGAGTACATTAAGGCTTTTCCTTCAATTACTACTCTTGACTCACAATGGCCTTCATTCTGTTCTTTAACCACATCAACGGATCTTAGGACGTTGAAGGAGTGATGCCTTCCGCCTAGAATCCTCTTCCTTCTAATCGTCACATGACTGCCTCCTTCTTGTTACTAGGATCTCAGGTTAAGTGAAGCTTTTTCAGAGAAACTTTCTTTTTTTTTTTTTTTTTTTTTTTTGCGGTACGCGGGCCTCTCACTGTTGTGCCCTCTCCCGTCGCGGAGCACAGGCTCCGGAGGTGCAGGCTCAGCGGCCATGGCTCACGGGCCCAGCTGCTCTGCGGCACGTGGAATCCTCCTGGACCGGGGCACGAACCCATGTCCCCTGCATCGGCAGGCAGGCTCTCAACCACTGCGCCACCAGGGAAGCCCAGAGAAACTTTCTTGACCACCGAATTTAAACCAGCCATCAGCCCTCTCTATCATATTTTAATGACACATTTTAATTTTCTTTATATTACATAAGCTCCATGCAAGCATGAACTTTTCTTCCTGTTCATCATTGAATCCCTAGTGCATTGAAGTGTCTGGTACAAATTTAACACTCAGTAAGTGTTTGTGAATAAATTGTTGAAAACATCTCTTTTTGCATGTTTGGAATATAATATCCAGTTTCAACATTTTCTTGGATAGTGAGAAAATGTTTCCCCGCAGACGTACGCTGGCTTGCCAAGTCATGGCATTCACTGTAAGCACAAGGAAAAGCAAGATAGACCTAGATCCCAGAATGAGGAAGGAATCAACATGTACTGAGTGTCCCCTATGTGCTTTTTAGTGTTAAAGCACACTTAGAACAACAACTCTGCAAGAGGGGTCTTATCACATGCGTTTCTTCAGATGAGGAAACCAGGGCTCAAGGCAGGTATTCAATTTGAACCCACATCCAAGGGAGCCCAAAGCTCAGGACATTATACTGCACCACCCCTGCCTTTGTGGAGTGGAGGGATCTACCATGGCCTTAATCATCCGTGGTAAAGAGAGGAAGCGTGTCCTAACCAAGTGGACTTCAAATGCCCCCTTACAGGCACAGAAGTCCAAGGGCAGGGCATGCACAGGAACAAGCTGCTGAATTAAACCTTCTTAAGCACCGCTTTTCAAACCTGGACCCAAACCTGGAGTCAGGATTAGACAGCAGATGGGACCCCAGGGCCTTCGACTTGAAGGGTTTCTAGTGCGGGAGCAGGGAACAAGGCAGGTCATCCTGAATACTTAACAACAGAAGGCGACTTGGAGCAAAGAAGCTGAAAACCCTCTACAGATATTCCAGCTTAATTATTCATTCAGTTGACACGTAACCTAGGGGCAGGACAGGAATAAAGACGCAGACGTAGAGAATGGACTTGAAGACGTGGGGAGGGGGAAGGGTAAGCTGGGACGAAGTGAGAGAGTGGCATGGACATATATCCACTACCAAATGTAAAATAGATAGCTAGTGGGAAGCAGGCGCATAGCACAGGGAGATCAGCTTGGTGCTTTGTGACCACCTAGAGGGGTGGGATAGGGAGGGTGGGAGGGAGACGCAAAAGGGAGGGGATATGGGGATATATGTATATGTATAGCTGATTCACTCTGTTATAGAGCAGAAATTAACACAACAATGTAAAGCAATTATACTCCAGTAAATATGCTTAAAAAAAAAAAAGATGTCTATCATTCAGTCAACAAAAACTCCATGAATGTTTGCCACATCCCAGGCACTGTTACATGCTGGCGATACAGTGGTGAACAGGACAGAGAGAGTCCCTGCCCTATTCAGTAAATGTTTCAAGCATGAATGAATGAATGTAAGAATTAATGATTACAGCTAAAGATGTGCAGGGCCTAAAGGGCTGCTGGCTCTGGTTCAAGAGATGTGCACTTTGGCCGAAAAAATAATATATATATATATATATATATGTATTTCTGGGAAAAAGCATTTGATTACCTCATTATTTCTCATCTAAGTGTCCATTTACCTCGGGTAAATTTGGTTTTGAGTTCTGCTCCAAAGGAAGCTATTCTATCTTGCCTCTGTCTAATGGGGCAGGTCTAATCAAGCAGCAGTTACCACCTGCTTCTACTTACCCCCAGTAAACTGACACCTGAGAAATTTATCTAACCAACTTTGATTTAAAAGCCTTTTTCACTTTCAAGAAAAGATGTGATATGACCTCTGCATCAGTCAGGGTCCTCTGGAGAAACAGAACCAATAGGATACAGGTTTCCCCTGCTCTCTGAAAGTAGAGCATTCCTATGAAACCTTTTGTGAGTCAAAATGGCATACAGTAAAGAAGCAATTACCTTAGGACACATCTTGTTAACAGATGCACAAAATAAATCGAGATAAATCACAGATGCTCACAGAGTTCAAAGCTATGGCGGCTGTATGCTGAGTTGCTGAGTGTAGTTCCTGGGAAAGCAGCTTGATGGCACCACTCCCACTGCCATGCTGGCGCACTGCTCCTCCAAAATAACTGGAAAACAAATGCTGAACACTATTTTTACTTTTTGCCTTTTCTCTGAAAAGCAAAAATTTTTGGATTTCGTTTGAACCTACAGGTTCTAATGTAGTTCTTCCACAAGAGCAAAGTGGCATAAAGCAAACTTTTGAAAAGCAGGAGCTACCTGTATGTATGTATTTATAGAGAGAGCTTTGTTTTAAGGAATTGGTTCATGTGATTGTAGACACTGCCAAGTTTTAAACCTGTAAGGCAAGCTGGCTGTCTGGAAACTCAGGCAAGATTTCTATGTTACAGTTGTGAAGCAGAAATCCTTCTCTGAGAAATCTGTTTTTGCTCTTGAGGCCTTCAGCTGATTGGACGAGGCCCACCCACATTATGGAGGGAAATCTCCTTTACCTAAAGTCAACTGATGGTAGTAATCACATCTGAGAAACACCTTGACAGCAACAGCTCGACCAAACAACTGGGCACCATAGCCTAACCAAGTTGGTTTATAAAATTAACTATCACAACCTCTTAAGCAGCCAGAGCTTTCTGTGTGACTTAACTGAAGTCTTCAGTTAAATTATTGTTTTACATTTTTCAGCAATAGTCCCAAACAAAGTCAAATATTCCTCAGGGACTTTTTCAGTAAAATGTAACAAGTGAAGTTCGCCAGAAAAAAGAAACAGAACAAAAGTTATGTTTTCACTGTTTGCAAAGACATTGCTCAAAACTCTACTGATCTTCAAAGGATTGATTGCGTGATATTCACTAAAGTAAACAACACTCAAAACAGTCAGCCTAATTATTGCAGTCACCATAATAGGCAGGATGCCCGCAAAGATGGTGAATTTTCACAGGATGCTGGCTCCTTCAGCAAAATCAGACCCAAAGAAACTATATATTCTTCTATAGAAGAATATATAGACTTTAGGAATTAAAGAGAAGAAAGAAGGGGGCTAAAAAGGAAGAGGAGATGAAGAAAAAGGAGGAAGAGAGGTGAGGGGAGTACAGGAGGAAGAAAGGGGGGCAGAGAAGTGAGGAAAGGGGGGCAGAGAGGTGAGGAAAGGGGGAGGGGTAGAGCAGAAGAGAAGAAACCCCTTGGGAGACGGAAGACTATTTTGAACTGGTGTGTGTGTGCGTGCACGCACGCGTGTGTGTGTGTGTGTGTGTTTTGGCCAATGCAGTGAGTAATGGCTACAGCCTCGGTGGAGGGTGGCTGGCACTGTGCAAAGATCAGTTGGAGAAAAGCCGAGTAAGTTCTGCTCTTGCCTTTCCCCCTCCATTATCTTAGGACAGTCATTGCCTGTGGGACTCCTCTCTGCAGAAATCTGCAACAATGGCAAGAGCATGGACGCAGGAGCCTTTGGAACTAAAATCACAGCAGAGCACAAGCCCATCTGGGGTGAGAAGGTGAAGAAAATGGCTTCAGGAATCCACCATACCCACTGCAGGCACCCTGCTCTGGTGTTTTTTGTTTTTTTTTTGTGTGTGTGTGTGTGTGTTACGCGGGCCTCTCACTGTTGTGGCCTCTCCCCTTGCGGAGCACAGGCTCCAGACGCGCAGGCTCAGCAGCCATAGCTCACGGGCCTAGCCGCTCCGTGGCATGTGGGATCCTCCCGGACCGGGGCACGAACCCATGTCCCCTGCATCGGCAGGCGGACTCTCAACCACTGAGCCACCAAGGAAGCCCCTGCTCTGGTGTTTTAAAACCCCGCCTCTCCCCACCCTTTCTCTTTGAGGGTTTGAAAACAAAGCCTTCATGGTTATTGATGAGTTACTGAAGGGTTGCTGGTGGGTGATTCCAAAGGAAATGTGTTAACTCTGATTTTTTAAATCCTAGGGCTCATATCCTTCTCTCCTTGAATGTACCACTGACTAGAACAGAGTTTCTCGAGTAATTACTGCACAAAAAGAAGAGGAATAACACCCTTTATTTGCCAGTAAAAAACAAGGATTAAAAGAGTAAGGCAAATTGAAATCATACATGGGTTGTGTATTTTCTTAAAATTTTGATGTAAGTTGAAACAACTACTGGAAAAGTCAGAGAGTACCCATCTCTGGCATGATCAGCTTATTAGAAAAACAACTTGCAGCAGCTGAGAGAGAAAGAAAGAGAGAGGTGAGCGTCTAGAATTTTTTTAACCTCATAGTAAGAGGTACGCATGGAACCAAAAGGAATGGGAATGACTGTTGGTGGACCAAACAACAGTGGTAACCACATAGCATGTCTTCTGTGGTGCCTTTGATGATGGAGAGAGGAGAAAGGGGCTAAGAAGAGCAGAGACAGTAAGGGGTCAGGGCTGCAAGCACTTGCCCTTGAACCCAGGTCTGTCTTACTCCAAAGTCAAGATCCCAGTGGCTATGTGGCTGAAGGGTGTGAACAGAACACAAGATTTAGAAGAAGAAGAAGCAGGAGAAGAAAGAAGGCAGAGAATAGAGAAATTTGTGAAGTTAGAGGCCACAATATAAGAGACACATCATTATCAACAAACGTCCCTAGAAGATTAAAATGGAAAAGTAGGGCTTCCCTGGTGGCGCAGTGGTTGGGAGTCCGCCTGCCGATGCAGCGGACACAGGTTCGTGCCCCGGTCCAGGAAGATCCCACATGCCGCGGAGCGGCTGGGCCTGTGAGCCATGGCCGCTGAGCCTGCGGGTCTGGAGCCTGTGCTCCGCAGCGGGAGAGGCCACAACAGTGAGAGGCCTGCGTATCGCAAAAAAAAAAAAAAAAAGGAAAAGGAAAACCATATTTGACAGTTTTGAAGATTATTGTATGTATATAGTTTTTTAAATTAATATAATTTTGCCACATGAAAATGAATTGTTAAGGCAGCATTTTCTTCTACTCCTGAAATCACACAGAGAAAAGAGGAGGAGAAAGGACAACAAGAATAAACAACAAAAGTATCTTTTCAGTAGAACTAAGAGATTTTAAAACACTCCATATGTGTAGGGTCTTGAAATATACATGAGGTCGGGAAGAAGTCACACAAAAGGAAACATAAAGAATGGTAGGAAGGCTGATCAGTGGCAGATCTTAGAATGTGCCAGCAAATAAATTTTCTAAAAGAGAAGAGTTCACTTTGAAAGGCAGAAGCTATATCCCTTGTTTTCAACAAGATTTGAGGGATAAATAGATATAGAAATAGGAAAAGGAAATCCAAAGAAGACAGGAACAATGGATCAGAACAAATATTTATAAACAAAGATATATTATAAAAATTATAATTTTTAAACAAATTCCTGAAATAAAAGAAGTTCCAAATCTTCACATTGAAAGAATACCATATGCCCTGGAAAATGACTCAGAATTTATCTGGATGTGTAGACATATCCTAATAAAGTTATTGGACTTGAAAGATAAACATTCCTTCAGACATCCCAGCCAAGAAGATCAAGTTCCTAAGAGAGACAAAAATCAGTTTGGCCTCAAATTTGTCCATAGCAGCATTCAACTCCAGAATAGAGGAGAGCAATAGTTTTCCCTATTCATAAAATAGGGAAACTGGACAGTGGTGTCTCAGCCTTAGCATTTGTAGAATCTCCGAGCTTGACAGTGTCAGCATGTGAGCTATCTTCCCTCAGCGATGCTGGATCTCAGGCAGATCAAACCCACTGCCAAGCATGGGTCACTCTTCCTTTTCACCTCATGACAAGGAACTCAAACTGCCTAGTGAAGGGTGACTTCTTTTCAGTTACTGTCCAACTCCCAAGAGGCTTCTTCTTTCAAAAGCCTTTTGCAGCCAAATTCCACTTATCCAGCAGGCTGCAGCTCCTGGCTTGGAGCCCGTCCTTAGTACAGAAAGAAGAGCCCTCTCCTGGCGTGTCTCAGATTGACACGACTTCTGACTGGCTCAAATACTACCGCTCCGGCTACTTCTGCAAACTGCGCTACCCTGGGGCCAGCTTCCTCCGCTTCTGGTCCCTCTAAAGCTCGCCTCTCTTCCTATATTCTCCTGAGATTCAGCAGGGCAGCAAGAGCAAGGGTATGCAGAGGAGAGGAATACAAGTAACGGAAGGTATGCAGCCCAAGAGGCAGGGGCTGGATGGAGGAAGCCCTCCATCCATGGAGGAGTGTGGTCGTGGCAGAGATGGAGGGAGATGGCAGCCATAGCACCTTGGTGCTTCCCAGCTGCCGAAGGTCCACATCGTCCCACACCCACTCAGCAACTTGCTGCTCTATCTCATTGGAGCATCCCAGCAGCCTGAGGAAGTAGGCAATGCCAGTTATTATTACCCCGACCTCCACCCATTTCACAGAGAGAGAAACTGATGTTTAGCGTGATTCAATGATTTCTCTCCAAACAGAAAATCAGGCAGCTCAACCTCAGGCTCTTCAGACTCCAAGCCCTGGAGCCTCCCCTCCAGAGACATTTATTGAGCATTTTTCAAGTGTAAGATCCTTGAAGGAATCAAAGATCTGTAAGACATGACCTCTTCTTTCAGAGACCTTTCTCCCCGGCAGAGAAGGCAACTGCTTCACTGGAAGGCAGAAAGTAAAATCACTGTAAGAGGCACCAAAGAAACGCTCTAGGTGTGAGAAGGGGAAGCAAGGAAAATCTCACTTTTCCTCTGGCCCCAGGCAGTTCTGTGCGCTGTGGAAGAGAGACAACTTGAGTTTCTCTTCTTGTTTTGAGTAGTGATCAAAAGGAATAGAAAAAAGAAATAAGCAAAAGATATTTAGAAGGAGGAAATGCTCTTGGGCCTTTGTCCAAAGAACTTCTGTTCACACTAACTTCCTTTTATTTTAATGCATTCATTCAATGCAAGCCACTTAATGCATCCCAGCTGAAAGGGAGAAAGAGAGAAAAAGACACCGAATGACTGACTTTCCGTTTGGCATCCAAAAAAGGGTTAACTTTGATTATATCTGTGGTGGAAGTAAGTTCATTGAATGGGGATGGTTGTTACTTTTTACCTTACACTGTCCTCTAGGTTTGAAATTTTTCCATGACCATGTGTTACTTTTATGTTAAAAGAGAAATCTATGTCTTAGTCTCCACCTCTCTCTTGGCTTGTTTTGCTGCAGGCTTATCATCTCACACTTGCAATTATAACCCTTTTGTAACAACTTCTAGCAAAAGAGCTACTACTATTTACAGTTTTTGCTCTATGTGGGGCAGAGTGCTAAATTCTCTAAATATCCTCTTTATTCCTCACCATAATTCTACAAGTAGGTCTTACCACCCTCTTTTTCCAGATGAGGAATCTGAACCTTAGATGAAGTTATCTGCTCAAACACACAAAATTCATAAATGGGGGAGGCAGGATTAGAATCCAGGCAGAACTTGCAACCGTCCTAACTGGAATCACCACTACCATTCTTTGCTGCCATGTATCTTCTTCCACCAGATCTGATCACATCACCCCTTTGCTTAAGGTCTGTGGAACTCTCACCCCTGTCCCCCATCATTGCCTAAAGAATACAACCTAAGCTTATTAGCCTGTCATTTCCAAGTCCAGTTTTCAATTCATCCATGTACTCATTATAAACCAACAAATAATAGCAAGGCCTAATGTTCATTTCAAAGTAATTTTCCATACAATCTCCCAAATCCCTGTGACATAGGCAAATGAGCAAGTGGTTTGAAGCAGCTTCAATAGCTTGTCAAGTGGTGAGACAACATGCCTTGATGTTCCTTCCTTATTCACCCAGTGCTTGGAGCTTCCCACCATGTTTCTGGCATATCCTGTTATTTCATCCCTCTCTGATTTACGTGCTGTTTCTTCTTCCAGGGATGCCCTTTACCCCGCCCAGTGAATGCATACACATTTTTCATGATTTCTAGTGTTCAAAGGACCCGTCTTTCTTTGGGCTCCCTTAACAACCTGTTAACACACCCCCATTATAGCACTAACTACATTAGATTAGATGCATTTGCTTGCCTGATTCTCTTTCCCAGTAGACTGTGAACTTCTCTAGAACAGAGATTATGGATTGTGGACATGGCCTTAGTTAGGAAGCTAGGATGGGCTAGTGATGGAGGAGGGAATGAATGAAGAAAAACATGATTAATGGCAAATCTGTGTTTCTTCTGCTTCCAGGATTCACACAACACTGAACCAGTATTTATCAAGAACGAGGCACAGTACTAGGGGCACAGATGAATGATAAACAGGACCGAAATAGTAGTATGTGTGTGTAGTTAGAGAAAGAGAGATGAGTATATATATATACACATATCCATAGATATACACATATACATGTATATACATATGTATATATACATATACACATATATCTGTATATATACACACATATATACATATGCATATTACATACACATATATAATATATGGTAGATGTACGTATATAATGTCTCTATATATGTACACATATATGTCATGTTTGACATGTATATATAGTGTATATATATTATGGGTACATATATACATGTATAGGGTGTATAAAGTATGTTTGTACATATATAGTGTTCATACATATACTGTGTATGTTCACGTACACATATACAGTGGGCAAATGCATGTCTGTGTCTGTATAACAGTGTGTGGACATACAGTTTGCACGTGGTAGGTACCTATACAGTGTGTATACATATGTCATGCATTTATGCATTTTCACATGGCCTGTGCACGTAGAGGTGCCCACGTGTGCACTGGAGTGCAATGCAAGCAGAGATTTAGAGGGTGCACCAGAAGATGGCAGGAAGGATCGTCATTACACACAACGTAGATATTTTTTAATAAAATGAGAAGCACCTTGAGGCTGGCCTCCCTGCTGAGGAGAGCGTGCAGCCACTGAAGGAAGGAGAAACAGCTAGAGAATTAGGAAGGAAAACAACATAGAGAAACATCACTAAAACCAAGCAAGAACCACATTCTAAGAGGCTGGTGAGCAGAATCAAATACCTTAAGAACAAAGCCAAAGAGATGGAAAATCAAGGGGTGGGAAGTCGTTGGATTTGATCATTAGGAAGATAGCAGTGAATAGGGAGTGAAAGTCTCAGGAAGAGGTGAGGGTGGGATGACTCAGAGGTGAGGAAACAGAATCAGACAAACACAGACTTCTGGCTCTTTCCAACACTTTGGCTTTGAAAGAATGATGAGAGAAGCAGCTTTGATAAAAGCTGGATCAAAAACTTGGCTTTTTGGGGTTCCCTGTAGACAGGAGAGCTCAAACGTGTGTGAACCGAAGGTTACGACCCTGGTACAGTCCTGGAGCTCACATCGTGAAGCATCATTTGTAGCAAACACAAATACAGTCCAGACCTCCAACCCACCTAGCACTCACACAGAGTGTGAGTGCTCTCACAACAGCTCTAGGAGGTAGGTTCTATAATTAACTACATTTTACAGATGAGGAAGCCAAGCACAGAGAGGTTAAGTAACTTGTCCAGAGTCACTCAGCTAGTTAAGTCCCAAGTCAAGTTTCCCCTCACACCCCTCCCAGGGCAATCTGGCTTCAGCATGTGTACTCTTCCCTGATGTGCAATGAGGGGTACAGAAAACAGAGCCTTTGACCTACTTCATGCTTTCCCACGTCCTGCTGAGATTAATCTGGCTTTCTCCCCTGCCAAGCAGAGGCTTTGAATTCATGGCGGACGCTCTGTTTGACAGGGGAGGAACAGCAGAGGGAGGCCATTTGTTGGTGTTGCAGGGTTTGTAGCTCACTGGCAGTTGTGAAGATTACCATAAGCACCATCCAAAGACAGGTATAGTATACACTACAAGACCTAAGTTCAAGAACCAGCTCCAAATCCTAGTATTTTATCATCTGGAGCAAGTCACTTAACTGTTGCAGATACCAATTCTCCATCCATAACATGGAAAAATAATGATAATAAAAGCTAAGATTAAAAAAGTAATAACTATTCTACATCCCTTAGAGTGTAAGGAACAAGTGAAACAATGTGAGAAAGTTCACGCAAATGTGCATGATTTCGTTATCATTGTTCTTCTTCTCTCAAAACCATCCAAGAAATTGCTCGTCCTCTCCACTCCCCCAGTTCCACCCCGCAAGGTATCAAAAACTGCTAAGACATCCAACTCTGAGAAAGTGTTCTGAACCCAAGTAATTTCCACGTGTACAATTTGTCCTAAATGGGAAATTCCCTTACACAGTGAGGCATTATGACCCATTTCAAAAATTCTCTGGGAGTGAGTTGTAACAAATTGTCATTATCCAAGATTTGCAGACTGCTTTTGGATGCCTAAAGCTGCTCAAAGCAACTAATAGTATATATTCTACACCGGCCTGTTCATCCCCCTTTTCTTTCTCTGCTCACCGTTTGGCTCATGATACTAACATACTACCTCCAGTGAGGCATTTTCCCCTCACCACCTGTGCTTGTGAATTTCACTTTTTTTTTTTTTTTGCTGTACGCGGGCCTCTCACTGTTGTGGCCTCTCCCGTTGTGGAGCACAGGCTCCCGACGCACAGGCTCAGCAGCCATGGCTCACGGGCCCAGCCACTCCACAGCATGTGGGATCTTCCCGGACCGGGGCACGAACCCGTGTCCGCTGCATCAGCAGGCGGACTCTCAACCACTGCGCCACCAGGGAAGCCCGTGAATTTCACTTTTATTCATGATATAATCTTTAAGTCCCAGCATGGTCCTGCTGTGGACAGAGGAGGAGGTGACTTCAGCAGAAGCCAAGAGGGCACGCCCATTGGGAAAGAATGTGAGAAAATCAGAGGGTCAGCCAGGCACTCTGATTGCGTCTTTCAAAGGTTTGGAGCACCGAAACATATTTCTAGGGAGGTTCGTTTGGCAGAGTATGGATATAAAGTCTTTAGATGGATTTTTTTCATCTTTAAACAAGACAGTTTGGTGCATATATTATGAGCCTAGAATTCCATGCAAAGCTGCCTTTCTTTAGATCTTTTGTCTAAATTGCCTTGATTTTTTAACTTTACCCTATCTATCTAAATGGTGTTCCAAAGATAAAATTAAAACAATTATGCAGCAGCAGAATGCGGTACATGATGGGTGACAGGTGTGCAGTCAGTTGTAGGCACATTTACTGTCACAAGTAATCTATGAGAACATCTGGGACACAATCAATCTCCTTTTGCAGGTGAGGAACTAGGGATCTAGGGCCAAATTTCACTTTTTTCTTTCCTTGAGAAAGGAGTATGCAGTTTGCATGTACATCTTCATAAAGAAAAGTGAACATACAAAAATCTCAGATTGCAGAGACAATGTGTGATGGTCATTTGTATTAGATGGCTTTATGAAAGGGGGGGGGGCTCACTCATAATCCCTCCCCTACCTATCAGCCCCTCTAAAGCACATACTTGACTTACAGGTTTTGCAAAGCAAGGGACTTCACTAATTCTATTCATCTCCCAACACCACCCTTTCCCCCCCAAATAATGCAGTGGTGGCCCAGCGTTAATCTCTCTGAAAAATTTTACAGAGTAAGTTTTATCAGTTTTCTGTTACACAGAAATCAACTAAAACACATCCAGAACAACAGTGTTTTTCCCTCTGTGAAATCTCTAGACCAAAACCAACAAACAGATCCCTTCTCCCACCTCCTTTCCTACAAGCTCCCCCTCCCCCAAACCTGCCACCACCAGATTCCTCTTTCCACAGCTGGACTGATGCAGTCTCTGAGGAGCACTTGCCACCCCAGCTCCCTCTTCTCATTCCAGTTTCTATCAGTCAAAACGCCAGTGAAAATGCCAGAAGCCAGTACTTGCTTGGTTTATGTCCTTTTTTACTTTTTTTCAAGCATAAATAACGTTTCCTTCTATATAAATGTACAGTTCTATGAAAACAAAGAAAAAAGGTACAATAATCTTAGTCACTGTCCAGCAGGAACATGTTTCATTGTTTACAGAGTCACAGATCAGATTCTCCATAAAAATATTTTAGCCTAGTTCTAGGACACCTTCAAACAGAGTAAAATTCCTTGTTCTACAAACAAACCCTTTTAGAGATTATTTAAATACGCCAGTGATTTTGGATACTTTATACCCAGAAATCAAGGCTATTGAAATGAGCTAGAATTCCACATCAAGAATATAATTGTTGATATACAAACATTACATAAATTACTAGATTGTGAAAAATACATCAGATTTTCTCTATAAGTTTCCAGCAAATAAAACAAAAAAGCAACCTCAAGGGTGTCTCTCCCGATTCAAGGGTGAAATGCACAATGTCTGAGGTACACCCACCCCTCACCACAGCACACACTACTACGCCGGGAGGGGTGCCTGCATGTCACCTGGCGCGAGCAGACCTCAGAGTTCCCAGTATTTTGTCCCAGTGTGTGAAGTAAGGGGCGAAGTTGCAGGTAAACTGGGAGTGATGCAGGTCGTGGTGCTCCACGCCCCCATACCACCCGAAAGGTACCAGTTTGTGCGTGGACCAGGGGAAGTCGTAGCCCGAGTGGTCCTCCACCGACAGCCAGATGTTGACCACGTGGAAGGTCAGGACAGTGAGCGGGTGGCACTGAAGCAGCAAGACGTTCATCATGTCAAAGAAACCCAAGGAAAACAGCTCCCCGACGCTCATGTATTGCGTGGCCAGCGCAAACGGGGACGAGTGCTCGTGGTGCATCTTGTGGAAGGTCCGGTACAGCCAGGGCACCTTGTGGTGCAGCACATGCCACACGAAGAACTCGGTGTCGAAGAGCAGCAGGCAGAGCACGACGTGGCGGACCAGCTGGAGCAGCTCGGGGGCTTCGGGGGGCAGGAGGGCGGGGCTGGTCGCCCAGCGCAGCAGTGTCATGGGGAACACGAACACCACGTGCTGGTAGAGGGTCTGCCCCAGACAGGGCAGCAGCTGCCAAGCCGACGGCGAGAAGTCCGGGTGGATCTTGTAGCGCCGTAGCGCGGGCACCCAGGGGCACAGGACGTCCAGCACCACGAAGGGAAGGCAGAAGCCCACGTAGGTGGTGATGGAGAAGACGACGGGGAAGACGGGCGACTGGATGAGGGCCTCCCAGGTCCTCAGGCGGTCCCAGAGCGGCTGCAAGAACAGCTGGCCGGAGCTGCAGAGGACGTGGAGCTCGGAGCCGTTGTGACTGCTCATGATGAGGTGGTGTCTGGCAGCGGCTGCCGCTAGGGTCCTACCGACTTTTCTTAGGGCTTTCGGCCCCGCCCCGAGTGATGTCAGCCGCCGTTCTCCCTTTCCCGGCTTCGGGGAGCTTGCATAATTAAATAATCAAACAGAGTTGCGCTTAGTTGCTATAAATACTCATCTACAGCTGCATTTAATCGGCATTCCTGTATGCAGTTACGCAATGGCACGCAGTACTTTCTATGCATGCAGGATGACGTTCTGATTTCTTAATTGACGTACAATTTACACACGATACCATGCACAGATCTTCAGCATAGAATTTCTACGAGTTCTGACAACTCAATTCATGGATCATCACCATTCCCAAACAAGATGAAGAATATTTCCATCATCACCGGGAAGAGCTCCTTTGCCACCAATGCAGAATTACTTGTGTTTTTTCATACATACATAAAATTGCGTCTATGTGTTTTAATAAAGATACAAGTGTAACTGCATTAAAAAACAAAAAACTTAAAAAAGCCACGTACCTTTCGTATTTCAGGTCTTTTCTTTCTGCTCTCGCCGTATGGATCTAACCAGCAGTGATCAGCAAACTAACCTTTCGCAGTTAACCGCGGGTCTTTGGCGGCGCGCGGCGGCGAGCAGCGCAGGAAATCAGACTGGCGGGACGGGAACCTCCTCCAGTTTCAGTGTCTCCGTTGGGGAGCTGTGCCCGCCAGCTCGCGGACTGCTCCAGATCCCACCTCACGCAGACTCCCCCGGAGGAGCCCCAAAACCTGGCGGGCGGGTCGTTCCTTCGCGGCGCGCCGGGGTCGCCCAGACCAGCGAAGGGAACCTGGAGGCACGGAGGGAAGAGAGGGGACCGCGACTGTTACCCTTCACTTTACAAAAAAAAAAAAGAAAAAAAAAAAATGTCAAGGGCTGGATTTAACATCCAGAGCCTGCCCAGATCTGGCTAAAAGCCGCTGCATCTCAGTTTGGGGTGGAAGCAGTGAAATCAGTAAACCACCCACTTTGAGAAATCAAGGGAATATTTTTGCATTCTGGAAGCCTCAGGGGAGGCTGTTGATTGAACAGATGATGTCACGCCCTCCCTACCTTTCCCTTGCTGGCTTCGCGACGCCAACTTGCCCCACGTCCATGACGCCTATTTCCCCAAACCATCCCAGACTCAGAGAGCCCACCGGCGAGGCCACGCTCACCTCTGCGTTTCTCCACCATCAGCTGGAGTCGACTGGCCTGGACTGAGCCTGAGAAAGTCGGTACTAGGAGAGCTCTGCTGGGTCGGGGCGGGGGCAGGGGGTGACCCCGGAACTTGAATGAAAAGAAACCTCTGCGTTTGACCCCGGGGGCCAGACACAAGGGGCGCCTAGAGGATAGAAGTTTGGGACGGAAACTTCGAAGCCAGGGATCACTCCTAACCCTAGCTTTGCCTCTTCTTGCCTCACAGACCATGAGGTTGGGCCCAGCGCCTCTCTCCATGAAGCTTTGCGTATTCTTATCACCCCTTCCTTTCCAAAGGGAAATAACAATAGCAGCCATCGCATGAGGCTACTGCAAGCATTAAATGAGAAAACAATAATAATAATGTTAAAGTTATTATGTAACGTCTGCCAGGCATTAACTGTTTTACTTGAAGTGATTTCATCCAGTCCTTAGAAGAGCAGGGTTTGCCACACTGCCAAGATTATTATTGCCATGGTCTTACAGAAGGAAAAGTATAGTGCCTGGAACAGAGTTACAGAATGAGACATATTATTTTAAATGTGTACTCCACCTTTTACCTAAAGAATAATTGAGGAAGTTTGCATTTAAAATCAAATAAAGTTATGTAAAGAGAAATAAAAGATATAAAGCCATATACTATGAGGAAATAAGTACAACAAAAATATAGACCAATATATGGGCCTAAAATATATATGTAATAGTCCAATTCATAACATATATATTAATATATGGTATATATGGGATGTTTTATGTGTATGTATACACACACACACCCCTATAATAGGTCAATTCATAATTCAGAACCTCCTTGAACTGCCACTAATGGAATATGGATATTCCTTAGATGCTCATTCTCTGGAACCCCCAGCCTCTGGCCCTACCGCAGCCTTTTAAATTTTTTTTAGACTCAGTTGGCCATAAGAATATTATGATATTCTGCTTGTGTCTTGATCAGATAAATGTTCAGAAGCAGCTTTGAGCTTCTTGACAGCCAATGCAAAAAAGGAAAGGGGGTGAATTTTCTAATGTTGCTTGGATATCTGGATGGTAGTAGAGACAGGTACCATGCAGGCCCTTGGCCTCCCTGCGGGGGGTTTCTCCCAGTTAGACAGCCTGTCCTTTCTAGGCTTCTCTTCAATCTTCCCCCTCCTCCACTGCTCTTGGCAGTTCACCTTTAGGACAACCCAGGCACCTTCTTCTTTCCCATTCCTGGTAGACATCACCCTACCTTTGAATTTTGTGTAACTCAAGCAGCACCTCAGAGAGAAGAGGAGAGTTTTTTCTCCTTTACTTTTTTGGGGGGGTGTTGGGGTCGGGTGGGGTGATTTTTTTTTTTTTGCGGTACGCAGGCCTCTCACTGTTGTGGCCTCTCCCGTTGTGGAGCACAGGCTCCCGACGCACAGGCTCAGCGGCCATGGCTCACGAGGCCAGCCGCTTCGCGGAATGTGGGATCTTCCCGGACCGGGGCACGAACCCGTGTTCCCTGCATCGGCAGGCGGACTCTCAACCACTGCGCCACCAGGGAAGCCCGGGGTGATTTTTAAGAAGAAGTTTATTTGAGAATTACACCACACAATTGAATGTCTCTTATGCCATTTACTAATATTTGCCCTCCACAGAAATTAAGTCAACCTTCAAATTTCCATTCAGCACATGCTGTTCTTTTCTTTGGTTTCAGCTCTCATGCTTGAATGCTTTGGATTCTCTCAGATTTAAGTGGGTGGCTTCATTTGCTTAATTTGGATTTAGCTAATAGATTACTACCAGGACTGCCTCCTCTGAGGCCCCAGCCCCAACCAACACGTTCTTTTCCTTACTTGGTTCTTCCATCCTCTATCCCTAAGCCTATTAGAATATGCTCCATAAAACCCTGAGCAGCAAGACCTAAAGCCACAACTTCAGCCTGCTTGGCCCAGGCTCTCCCCTCTTACTTGCAGTAGCACTTTGAAGAATAGCCACCAGCTTCTCTGCCTTTCCAGCCCATGAAGCCCCCCAGGACAGAAGTCTGTGTCCTCCTATCTACAAATGCAATTGTCTCGAGGAAAGTGGTCAGTTAAAATCTCATCAGTTGTCCACTCTCTCTCATGGAGGATGCTGAAACAGTAGGCACAACATTTTGACCGATCAAAACCAGCATCACTTAATGGACACAAATAAAATTGAGCCCTATTTAGCCTTAAGTGGTGCTATTTCCTGCATTGGCAAACATGCACCTTTAAACACTTTAAACTTACACAAAATTTAGCTAATGGCTTGCTAGATGAATAGGTGTTTTTAGGGCACAGAGTCTATCTTCTAGGATTTTTTTTCCCACAGTGTCAAGCATCATACCTTGCACATAATGAGGTTCAAAAGATATCTGTGAACTCAGTGCTCATTTTAGAAGATATTGGCTTTAAATCGAGGCTTAAAAATGAATCATTTTTTCTGGGGCACTGGTTGATATCATTTAAGTCCATTTACTTACTGGGATTACTGGGATGGTTTTCCATAGAAGGGGGTGTTTACTGACTTGTGATGGTATTAGGATCTTGGCCACACTATTTCTTGTGCGTCTCCAGTTGGTTTTAACTTCTGTGTATTTTTATCTTGGCGTGGTCTTTCTGACAGAGATCCAATCACTTTTCTGAGAGTACACCAATCAGGTCTATGCATATTTAACACAATCTCAAAGCTATTTGGTACCACCTCACCAAAAGACAACGTGTAATGCCCCCGCACCCCCCTCAAGAAAAAATAGATGTAGTTGGAAAAACCCTTTACCAATGACACAATCTTTTTTTTTTTTTTTGCCGTACGCGGGCCTCTCACTGTTGTGGCCTCTCCCGTGGCGGAGCGCAGGCTCCGGACGCGCAGGCTCAGCAGCCATGGCTCACGGGCCCAGCCACTCCGTGGCATGTGGGATCTTCCCGGACCGGGGCACGAAGCCGTGTCCCCTGCATCAGCAGGCAGACTCTCGACCATTGCGCCACCAGGGAAGCCCCACAATCTCTGTTTTTTTGCATGGCCTTTACGATTATTTTTTCTCTCCATAATTAGGTGAGACTGTGTTGGCATCTATCTAACCGAAACGATTATTCCTGGGTATCAGAGATGAGAAGTGTTTGAACATTTTACAGCTGTAACACATAAAACTCATAGAGGGTGGAGCAAACTCAAAGATCAAAATCTAATCCCTCCTTGTAAAAATGAAGACTCAGTCTCAGAAAAGTCAAGGCTAGCTAGGGTTCAATAGGAAGTAAGGGCCAGACTGAGAGCAGAACTTGGTCAGTGTCAATTTCAAGGTAGGTACCTCTTCAGGAGGAGTTTGGTGTTGGAGTGGGGCATCGAAGTTGCATTTATAAGGCAGTTTACAAAAGACTCAGAAAACAATAATTATCAACACCAAAACAGTAGGGGATGCTGATGAAGAACATGGTGGGGGGAGGGTATAAGCTCCCCCAAGAGAGTCCTTGATGGCCTTATTTGACACAGATGCTGATACATATTTGGCTTTAAAAGTGTTCTCTTTATATTTTGATCCATCTGTGTCACATGTAAGTGGGTGCTTCTACTGACATTGTTGGAACTCTCGACAACCTGCTTAAAATATATAAAGCATATAAAATCATCCCCATTAAAAGGCATACCGTTGCCTGTAAAGCAGAGAAAATACTCACCTTACCCATCAAAGGGGTGCTGTAAAGATCAAAGCCTTATGAGAAGGCTTCAAAACCCTGGAAGGCACAGTGTAAAAATGCGAGGTATTTGTTTTAGTACTACTAAACCAAGTTGGTAGAGAAGGTTTTACTTGTTTAGTTTGGAA
Source organism: Mesoplodon mirus (assembly GCF_964341445.2). Taxonomy (NCBI): domain Eukaryota; kingdom Metazoa; phylum Chordata; class Mammalia; order Artiodactyla; family Ziphiidae; genus Mesoplodon; species Mesoplodon mirus. The sequence goes on from NC_138977.1 coordinate 193,071,186, forward strand.
TTGATCTTGAAATCTATTCCTTGCACAGTACAATAAATACTCAATAAATACTCTTGAATGAATCACTGACAAACTTTTTTAAAATCAGAATTATGATAACCTGATGTTGTCTTTCAGGGGTCACATTTTGAAAATCTCTCCATATATCAAAAAAAAATGATGAGTTAAAATTACAGGATACTTTAAAGGTATACATTTAACAAATTAACGCGTTTCATACCCACAAACACAAAATAATCATTTGGAGATAAGATCAATAGTCTTTAATAAGTGTGAAGCCTTGGTTAAAGCATTCTGCACTTCCTCATGTCTGAGGTTCTGACCATTCTTAGCTATTCGGCAAGTTTTTATTTTCATGTCCCATTTGGGGCACAGTTATTCTTTGAGAGCATTTTTCAGATATTACGAATTAGGCAAGAATTAGTTATAATCCTGGACAGAAATGACCACAGACATGGTTGGTCTTCCAGTCCTCAAATTACCAGCTGGCTCCTAAATCAGCAAAGTTCTCTGCCTAGCCCAGAAAAGGTTAGGAAGCAGAGCCAAGAGTGCCCCCTTATGGCGAATGAAAAAAATGACTTCATTCTCAATTGTGACTTCATGTAGTGGCTTTACCCAAGTAAACACAAGATCTTGGAGTTCCAAGTTGACGGAATATTAACTAGTCTTCTCCTTGCCCTAGAGGTCTGTGGAGATCTTTGTGTTCTGCTCAAAAGAATATATAGCAAACCCAGTGGAAAAGAACAGAGTTAGAACTCCTCCCAACCTGTTACAGGACTTCTCAAGGCACAAGGTCCAATCTTGCTCTGCACTGTCAGCCAACGGTGAAACAAAACTACGTGAATGCAGCTGGGGTTGTAAGGATATAAGAACCTACAAAGCTGCATCAGGAGCAAGAGGCCAGCAATAAAGGCAAATGCACCGTGTAGCCCAACTGTAGCAAAACCCACCATGCAACATCTCCACTTCTGGACTGGCCCACATACTGAAGAAAAATCCCCAAAGAAAAGTTTGGGAAGGAGGTGAAGAGAAAAACACTCCAACAACAGGTGGGCTCTATAGAATGTAGCCCCTGCTCATTCATTCCCGTGGTCTGAGTGGCAGATTTACTGACCACAAGTTCTCAAGGACATCTGAAGGAGACTCCATGGCAGCAACCAAAGAAGGGAAACCAAGTCATCTACGACACAGAAGCCATTCTCTGACGAGCTCTCTCCCACTACTGGAAAACGACAAACAAAAACATCCACTCAGGGCTTCCCTGGTGGCGCAGTGGTTGAGAGTCCGCCTGCCGATGCAGGGGACACGGGTTCGTGCCCCGGTCCGGGAAGATCCCACATGCTGCGGAGCGGCTGGGCCCGTGAGCCATGGCCACTGAGCCTGCGCGTCCGGAGCCTGTGCTCCGCAACGGGAGAGGCCACAATAGTGAGAAGCCCGCGTACCGCAAAAAAAAAAAAAAAAAAATCCACTCACTGTCCTGTTCTTTCTGGCCCTGACCCAAGAATCTTGTACCTGGTTGGCCAAACCAGTTTGCCTTGGTCAAAGGAGAAAGAATTGTCCTTTCTTTAGGGGGACATAAGGCCAGTGGGGAGAGTGGCATCCTCCTGGGGACGTATATCCTTCACATCTAGTACAATTTTACTCTTTTCTTTACAATTTCACTTTAGTTGCCATGAAAAATCAGATTCCACTTCAGACCCTCCCAGATGTTACTTGTGCATCTAATTTCATATAGCTAAACGACAAAGTCCATCGCCTGTCACACATTCTGTCAGTCCGCGTATATTTATTAACTCACTAATATTCCAGGCTTTGTGTTAGATTCTGGGCATACAGAGATAAGTAAGATATATCTTCAAGCTTACAGAGTAGTGGGAGAAATCACATTAGACCCCTAAATCTATGTTTTGGGGGCCCTATGGCATTGTCTCTGCCAGCTTTGGTTGCTTCATTTGTCCAAGGAGAGCATTTGATGGACAGTCCTTGAATCCAGGGTCCCACCTGCAGCCACTACCTTCAAATGGGCTAATCAGGGCTCAGTCTCCACTCACAGCCTCGCTCAGTGGAAACTGCGGATTTCCAAACCATCACCCACCCCTCCTTAGGTTTAAGACCACTCTCCTCCCCATGGGAGAGGATCAAAGGTTTGCGGGCAGTTTGTTTGATTGAACAAAAAAAGCGAAAGCATTTCTTATCCTAACTGGAGAGAACTGGACATCTTCAACGGCATAATTTTCTTGGATATAAAAACACAAAATGCCTGGGAAAGGAGAACAAGTATATTTAGAGAAATTAAGCAAACAAATTTAACGACTTGACAGTAAATGTCTCCAGTCTGGCGTTCACTGATACTTCCTCATTAGATTTATCATTTCATTATAGAGCTGCCACGGGGCATCCAAGCCCCAGATGAAGTCAAGATGCTCCCACTCAGGAATGTGCTTGTGGTACACCAGGTTGGAGATCTGGGTCAGTAAGATATTGACGTCGCTGACGTCCGCGAGCCAGTCCTGCCCCCCGCTCCAGACAGCGGTCCGCACCAGCATGTCTCTCACATTGTAAGAGGGAGGGTAACTCTGTAATGAAAACCCATAGAAAGCTTTGTCTTTGTTGTTTTAATTGACAAAAATACAATCCCCAGTAAACACTGATTAGTAAATCTCATCTGAGAATCAAAGACTAAAGTTTGAAAATCACTCTGTTTACTTTTTAAGTTGCTATTACCAGAACAAAAAGAAGCCTACCTAACCCACAAGAAAAGAATACTAGCCATTACAACTGCTAGCTATCGAGTTGTTACCCTGTGCTGGGCAAGGTAACGAGTTTCATCCCCTGGGAAGAAGGCGTCATTCTCCCAGGTAGTTGATGCCAAGCTGTAGAACCAAACCAAGTGGTTGGGAAGGAGCTTTGGAGTCATACCCACACCTCCCTTCCCTCTGGGGTGTGACACAAGTCACAGAAATTCCCTAAGCCTCTGTTTCTTCCTCTTCAATCATCATCACATCTATGTCACAGGGATATTCTGATAATTAAATAAGAAAAACATGAGCAGAGTGCCTCACATTTTAGAGCCCTTAGCACCCAAAAAGTGGTCAATTCATTTGTATATGGAAGAAAAGGTTTAGGCAATGCAATTTGGCCAAGGCCCCCCAGCCACCAGGTAACAGCCCTAGGCTTGTCTGACTCTTAAGGTCTGTGTACCTGATCACTATCCATGACCGATGCCAGAGATGACTATTTATACAGAGCCAGGGAAAGGACAAGGTCCAAAGCACGAACCAGGATGCTTAGGTTGTTCTAGGATTGACTGGGGGAAAACAAAGGCTACCTAGTCAACCCTCCCGACCATTTCCCCCCCGCACCTGAGCCCAGCCAGAATCCTCATAACTCAGGCTGGCTTCCTTGATGAGTTTTCAGGGCCCATTTTAATTCTAAAGACTCTGAAGACTTTACCTGGTTGTAATGAAAATAATTCTTGGCACTACTTCCCCAGTCGAAGGCTTGAAACTTCTGCAACTTAATAAGCTAGACAGAAGATAATTGGGGGAGAAATAAAGTTATCTAACGCAGAAATCTGATATAGCATCACAGGTTGCAAGAATTAGCCACCCCCTCAGATACCAAGTTTACACCGATACCCAGATTCTCTCTTAATTTCCAAACTGCAATTTAAAATAAAACGGCATAATTTTGCTCTCCTTTCCTAAATGACTCAATTCCTCACTGTATGATGGGAAAGTAGCTATTACATGACACAATAAAGCAGCTACACCCATGTGCCGTAAATGATCCTGGATCAGCATTGCATCCGTTGGATAAACTTTACGCTGATATTTTTTATTGGAATTTGAATCTTAAACTTTTCCAAAGAGTTAACTATCTCACTTGGGAAAGAAATATATATTACATATAACATATGGATTAATATATTAATGTGTATTTATATGGATAAATATATTTATATTAGTATGTAAATAAATTGTATATGTAATTATATTACATATAATCTCCATCATATTTCTTATATATCCATCCGATTTGACTAGTTATATTATTTAATATTTTACTAATTTAATTTATTTAACACTTTTTCTTGAGTACCAGTACCAGTAAAATCACCAAATTGTACTGTACACTGAACAATTCTAATCAGTTGAGGATACTAGAGCCATGAAATGATATTGTATATGAAATTTAAATGTATGCTTATTTAGGATAGCATGATATAAAAATATTAACAGAAAGTCACTTATTCATAAATTTTTAAGTAATGCAAATACATACCTCCTCTATATCCCCCAATTAAAAATGTCAAGAATTAAATCCAAAATTGGCGAACCAAACGAATTGGAAACTGTTTAAGCTTTGGCCAGAGGGTGGCGCCTGGTAAACAGGAAAAACCTAGGCATTCTTTGTCAGAACTGCCTTTGGCTTCAGTTCTTATCAAATGCATAAAATTCTACTGTTTTATACAATAAACAACAGTGTGAGATGAGGTACTACGGGGGAATGTTTAGCATCTGCATTTGCCATTGCAAATGACAGATATTAATACCTGCAGCACATTTAACAAGCAGAATAAGGTATGAATTTACAGGACCTGTTACTGTATCTCTTCCCTAGCTCTAATTGCCAGTGAAAATATCAATGCAAGTTGTTCTGCCCCCGTAGACAGACATCAGCTTGTCACTTTCTCACATATGTCTTTGGCTTTTATATAAAGCACCCAGAGTGAGTGTAGAAACAAAGGAAAGACGTGCCGAGAGTTCAGGCTAAACTTCAGATTTGACTTTTGTGCTCAGCGTCATAGGACTTCAAACTACGCCCTTGAAGGGGCATCTCAGAAGGAGGGAAATGTGAAGAAGACTATTTATAGTAACAAAAACCTGCTAATAAGCTAACATCCAATGACAGATACTTGGTTAAATACATTATATTAATTACATCAATATACACATGGTATGCCACTGTCGTAAATATAATAGAAAGAAAAACTGTTTATAAATAATACTAAGTAGAGAAAAGTCAGAAAGTAAAATTGAACATGCACTATGGCTATACTTAAGTGGTAATCTTATGTGGATAAAGGTCAGATGAAAATGCTTATAATACTAGGAGAGACAGTTTTTAAAGTCTCTCCTAATATTATAAGCATTTCCACCTGACCTTTATCCACATATGAATATTTTAAGTTTAAATTAATTTTAAACTATTTTAAAAATTATTTTAACATCTTGTTGGTACTGAAAATGTAAATAGGTTCAACCTTTCTAAAGTACCATACGTATTTGGAAGTCTTTAAGAGATGCCTACCTTCTGATCACTAAGTCTACTAAGACTGTATCCTAAGGAAGTCATCTGCCTAATGTATAAGAACAGATCTCTAATTCAAGAATATTTATCCCAGAATGTTTCATTGCCAAAAAAACCTATCATAGTAATAATAATAAATTCAAACAATAAAAAGTTGTCCTCAATTACAAATATTTTTAAGTGTAGTTATTGACCTGGAAAAGCATTTTTGATTATAGCAGAGACTGCTATTTGCCCCCCAGTACCCATTCTTGCCTTCTTCCTTTCAGTAATAAAATTTCTAAAGTTTTTGCTAAGCACATGGCTGCCAGGGTAAGAACCATATCCCTCATGTGCCTTCTTCCTGGGGGCTGGAACTGCCATGAAAGTGACCCAGTTTCAACCAGGCAGAAGAGGCCAGCGCCCCAGAGATGGCCAAGCTATAGTGCCGAGGGGACTGGGTCACTGCATGGCTTTCCGGAGCAGTCACAACTCCTCCACAACTGTGTGCCACTGATGTCTGGACTGGATTCTGAGGAAGAAAACTATTTATTTAGATGCTGTATTTTAGGGTCTTTGATACAGCAACTTAGCCTGCACCTCAGAAATACAATGCTGTTTAATCAAATAAAAAATAAAATTATTAAAAAGTGAATGTAGCATAATCCTTCTTCTGTAATGGAAACAATTATACCAAAAAATTATAAGATTACAGTGTAAGAGTTCAGGACATGCCACCCCAAAATATGCCGCTTTGGCATAATGATTATTTTGAGTTAAAGGCACTTGAAAAACAGAAGATGTGGAGAGGATGCTGACCTTCCTTTTTCTTTCTAAAAGGAGAACACAAAACTCCCATGTGAAAGAAGCCCTCCCTATACCAGGAGGAAGAAGCGTGCTCATCACCAGAGTCTAAAAGAGGAGGCTGACAGAAATCTATACAAAAAGACCTTGTGAAAATAACTCTTATGTCTTGTAAGTCTCCCCATATATTTTAGTTACTTTTCTAAAACTGCTACTCTTTGTTCAACCTAGTATATAAGCACTTAGGCCTAGTTACTTCTTTGGGTCTTCATTTCTGTGAGGGCTCCCATGTACACGTAAATAAAATCCATATGCTTTTCTCCAGTTAATTTGTCCTATGGCAGTCCCAGTCAGAAACCCAAAGAGGGTAAAGGAAAAATTTTACCTCCCCTATAATACGCAGATGCTAATTGTAGTTATCCCTGGTGGTAGACATACAGGTAATGTATTTTCTTCTTTGTACTCACATATTTTTTAAATTTCATAATGAACATATATGTATAACAAAAATTTTACTAAATGTCTCTTATAGTGTTTTGAAGAGCCTAGCTAATGTATATTTTGCATTTTTTTTTTTAAGCAGCAGGTTTCAAACAATAGAGAACATCAGATCTTACAAGGTGCTTATTAAAATGCAGATCCCAGAGCCATACCCTCAGGAATTCTGATTCTCAACAAGTCTTGGGTAGACCCAAGAAACTGTATTTTTTTATAGCACCCTAAGTAATTCTGAACAGCACTGTAAAGATATGTTAGGACCGGCCTTCTTCAAACAGGAGCAAGTAGCTGGGCTCTGGGCATAGTTGGCAAGGGGGCTAGAGATTCTGGAGGGTTTCTGAAACGTGTGAGGCTTATAAAGAGAAGAAGAAGATTTGTAAGCTAAATTTAAAAAACCCAGTGAAGAACTAGGTTTTAGAACTTCGAGAATGCTGAGTGCTAATTACTTATACAAAAGATCCATTTCAAATTTTACTCTGAATAGAATGGCCTTTAAGGGCACCCCCAAACTCCTGCCACAGAAACCTCCCAACTTCACATCTGAATTGTAGCCCTCAAGCCTGCCAGCATCCAGGCCCTGCACACCCTCAGCGGAAGCCTCTCCCAGCAGGGACCAGGGCTGCTGCCCCAGCATGTCCTGGGTAGGCAGAGAGTGGCAGTCCCTGGCTGGCAGCCCTTGGCCAACAGCCCAGAGGAGGGAGAATCAAGAAGATCCTATGAAACAACTGCACAAAGCAACCATTTTCTTAACAAAGGGATGACACAGGGAGCAGAAAAACAAAGGGCAGGGCTGACTTCTGCAGGGAATCTGGGCTTCAGAAACGTTCGTGGCACACATTGCAATGCAGTGAGGACCTAAAACCACATGGTCACCACTGGGCCTGAGATTGGTGCTCTGATCCACAGCCAGCAGCCTCTGACCCCAGTCAGCTGCTTGACAAAAGGGCTGGAATGGGCTTCCCTGGTGGCGCAGTGGTTGAGAGTCCACCTGCCGATGCAGGGGACACGGGTTCGTGCCCCGGTCCGGGAAGATCCCACGTGCCGCGAAGCGGCTGGGCCCATGAGCCATGGCCGCTGAGCCTGCGCGTCCGGAGCCTGTGCTCCGCAACGGGAGAGGCCACAACAGTGAGAGGCCCGTGTACAGCAAAAAAAAAAAAAAAAGAATTTTGGGGAAAAATTATACAAAAACATGTCCCGAGGTAGAAAAAGTCCCTGACATACTGTCAGGTGAAAAAAACAGCTATAAAAGAGTAAGAAGAAAAGTAATCAATCTATTTCTACAATTATGATTTCTATCTATATCTTTAACCACTTCTTTCTGAAATGATACGCAGCAAGAGACATGGAGTAGAATGTAGAGACATTTTATATCCCTGGTACACATTCTCCATCTCTGTGTGGGATTACAGAACAATTTTATTTTTCACCTTATGAGAATTTTTATTATTATACCCATATGTAATTTATAAATTTTCTAGAATGAACGTGCATACTTTTGTGATGTGTGATCATACAATCAAAACTCTATTTTAAAATTTAGTGTCTCTTACTTATATCCTTGACTGATTTGGCTCTGTTTCTCCACTGATGTTTCAGGCATACAGTGTTCATAGGTTAATGCTAAAATAGCAGCTTCTATCTCCAAAGCTGCTCTAAAGTCTTGCTTTCTGGAGCAACACAGAAATAAAATAAATCTGGGACTCAATGAAAAACTGCCAGAGGGGAGGGGGAACAAAAGAACAAACAAGTCAACCCCAATAGCTGTTTGGTGAACTCACACCTTAGTACAGTCTGCCCCGGGGAGGATAACACAAGCAACATAAACATAGTGACAGGAGCCCAGGACTCAGGAAGGAAAGCAGCTCAGATGTGTAAGTAGACTATGTTTCTATTTGCTTCATGGAATGCACAGAATTTTCTAAGGCCGATGTTCCACAAACCCCCCACTGTACTCCTGGAATGCGTACCTGGCTCCAGTGTAACATATTTTGCACAGAAGTTCCGGCAGGAGAGTGTGTGGCATACACAGCCACTCTAGACTGCAAAATAAACACGTGGAAATAAAGAATGAAAACAGCCTGAAGGAGGCATTGAGAATAAACACAGTTCTCACCTTGAAGCATTAAAAACTACAGAGCCACAATCTCAAATACGTGAGATTAAGAGCAGGAAAAAAATTCTTTGACTACAAATACGTCCTGTAAAAATATGAATAACCACACATACACACACAGAATACACATGAAAGATATACAGCAACATGGTAACCGTGGGGCTGTATTGGTTGAGATTACTGCTCATTTCTATTTTCTTCTTCATATTTTTCTGAATTTCCAAAATTTTATATAACAATCATACCTTGCTTTTATTCATCAGAAACAAGAAAAATTAACATCCCTTAAAAATTCCCTAGAGCCTTCATTCCAGAATTTTAAGACCTGTTTTCAAAATACAACATGACAAACTATGAATGCATTTAGAAACACCAGCACATTGCTGGCCAAGGGTTTACATTTTATAAAATAAATAAATAAATGTATATATACATGGGTGGGTATGTGCCTGTGTGTGTGTGTGTGTAAATGGCCATTCCAAATTTAAACACATTTATAGTAATTATTTTGAAGAAAAAGATCACTAGAATAAATATAAATATTGCAATTTAAATGATGACCGATCTCCTCATTCCATAGTTTCCACATAGGTACAATGTAGGAAGCTGACAATGGCTGGCCTGAGGTTAGCCACAGATGGTGTTCCAGGTACCTGCCAAGGTTGATTCTTATACCCCTTAAATGAAAGAGCCTTTAGAGCTCTAATGAGGTCATTCCTGCCTCTCCCACACCCTCCAACACAAAGAAGCACATTCACAGATAAAATAAAATCACTGACAGTTTAAAGCAAGTGTTATTGTAAACATACATACCATATTTAAATTTCTCTCATTAAATCCACACATAACAAAAAAGACATTTCCGCAAAGCTCCTTCAGAATGACATGAGTACAAACATGTGTACTCAGCCATTTCACAAACATACTCTGGGGAAGAAATTCTTTAACCCCAAATAAGTCCTGCAAAATAAAAAGAATATCTCAGCATTTCCTTCTGGTGTATGGCCTCCACGTCCCACCTCACAAGCAGACACATGCCAACCTTGTCCACGGATGGCCTCAGAAAGAGAAATGGCAACCAGTGGGCATTCAAACTAGGACACCTGTGCGATACGTTTACTAAGGCAATAGCAGATGTTATAGACGTGTATTTAAAGTCTCAAATGAAAAAAAGAAGGCAAAAAATCAAATAGGTCCACAGAAGACTTTTACAGTGGGAGGGGGCCTGAATGATCCTTGATCCCAGGGCCATTCTCAAAGTTTCATCTGACTCTGATGGACTGCTAGTGACTTCTGAGAAAGAGTTGAAACTGTGGTTGGTCAGCAATGTGTCTGCTTAGGACACATACATCTGATCCGATGCTATTGGCCAGTGGGCCAAATCCTGCCCACTGCCTTTTGGGGTTTTTTAGTACTTAATACAAAATTTACCATTTTAACCATTTTTGAGTGTTCAGATCAGCAGCATTAGTACATTCACATTGTTGTGCAACCATCACCACTATCCATCCATCTCCAGAACTCTTTCAACATCTCAGACTGAAACTCTGTACCCATTTAAACAATAACTCCCCATGCCTCCTCTGCCAGCACTGCCTGTTTTTATAAAGTTTATTGGAACACGGCCATGCTTTTCTCTATACACATTGTCTCTGGCTGTTTTCACAAGACAAAGCAGAGGACTTCCCTGGTGGTGCAGTGGTTAAGAATCCACCTGCCAATGCAGGGGACACGGGTTCGAGCCCTGGTCCGGGAAGATCCCACATGCCACGGAGCAACTAAGCCCGTGCACCACAACTACTGCAGCCCGCGTGCTCTAGGGCCTGTGAGCCACAACTACTGAGCACATGTGCCACAACTATTGAAGCCCACACGCCTAGAGCCCGTGCTCCGCAAAAAGAGAAGCCACCGCGATGAGAAGCCTGTGCACCGCAATGAAGAGTAGTCCCCGCTCACCGCAACTAGAGAAAGCCCACGCACAGCAACGGAGACCCAACGCAGCCAAAAATAAAAAGACAAAGGCAGAGTTCAGTAGTTGAAACAGAAACCATATGACCCACAAAGCCAAAAATATTTATTATCTGGACCTTTAACAGAAAACGTTGGCTGACTCCTGGTGTACATCAGGCCTGACCAATGGCCCCTGGACCTGTGCTCAAGTATTTCTGGGGCAACCACTATGCCCTCAAGGCAGATCGTCGTGTACATGTGTAATAGGAAATAGGAAAAAGATCTTCTTTATAGTGAACCCAAATTTGTCTCCTTACAATTTACACTTTCGCTGATGCCTACCCTCTGGAGGGACAAGCAGAGTGAAAAATTCAAATGCCTACAAAGGCAGTTTTATGGGTTGAATTGTGTCCCTCCCGAAAAAGATATGTTGAAGTCCTAATTCCCTGTATCTCAGCATGTGACATTATTTGGAAATAGGGTCTTTATCAAGGTACTCAAGTTACATAGTTGGATACTGTCTACATTGAAACAAAACAATACATTTCTCTCTGGACCTATACAGGTATATAAATTCACACACAAGGTCTATAGGAAAAGACCCCAGGCTGAGCACGGTGCTTAATTCTGAGGAAGGCGCTAGGAGAAGCCTTGGTAGTTGAAGGGTACTTTATTTGTAATCTCCGAATTGTATACAATGAAAATCGAAGGTTCTGTTATCCAAGGTATTTAAAATAAATGTGGTTAGAGGGGCCCACATCTTACCTGCCTCTCTGATCACTGGTACAGAGAATCCCATCTTAGGTGAGAGTCAGATTCTGAGGTCAGAGTATATAGTCTATATGTCCAGTGAACATATTTCTTAAATGGCCAAGAGATATGTATAAGTTAAGTATATATTTCTGTATAGGATTTCATATGTGTGTGTACAAACCTATCATACATAAAACATAGACAGTGCGTGCGTAATGGACCATCTGGCCTCAGCTGGCTCTCAACTCCTCAAAAAAACTGCTTCCTGGGACTCCCTGGTGGCGCAGTGGTTGAGAGTCCGCCTGCCGATGCAGGGGACATGGGTTCGTGTCCCGGTCCAGGAAGATCCCACATGCTGCAGAGCGGCTGGGCCCGTGAGCCATGGCCGCTGAGCCTGCGCGTCTGGAGCCTGTGCTCCGCAACGGGAGAGGCCACAACAGTGAGAGGCCCGTGTACCGCAAAAAACCCCCCAAAAACAAAAAAAAACTGCTTCCTCCTTGAGCAAAGCCTGGAGGGTTCACACATTGAGTTCCGATGAAGTTACTGGCCTCTGTTTAGGGGCCATATAATATAATAGATCACCCTCAGTGTGGTCAGGGTCGGGCATGTGGAATAGCACATCGCCTGTCTCCCATCTCCTGCCTACTCCTAGGCACGGACCCACCCTATGGAATAAAGGGCAAATTCAGGGAGGTTTAAGCTGCCTTCTCCCGGCCTTCCTCGTGCTGCTCTCTTTGTAAGGTGGGTGGGGAGTTGCACTGACGTGTTAGCCACGAGAACAGGGAGTTCCAGTGTGGAGTCAAGGACACCTTCCCTGGCTCCCCCGGATCTGGAAGTAGGGGTGAAGGGGGAAAGAAAAACCACAGACAGAGGAAAACCCACTGTTCCATTGAAAGCAAAACACAGGGGAGGAAGGCACACCTTCTTCCTCTAAAGGCCAATTCTTCAGAACCAAAAGGGAAATCTGTAAGGGAAGGGAGTAGAGGTGAGGGGAATCCAAGTACCTTAATGAGAAGATCTGGAAATCGTCCTAATTTAACTAAAGGGCTAGTAGCGAACTGGGCTGAGGCCACGGGAGCCAGGGCAAAAAACATTTTAATCTTTTTGGCCAGCTCCGGGATCCGTGAAAATGCTATGAAACCTGTGGGAACAAAAGGAAAATAACAGAATTCCATCTTCTGGGACTTTTCTCTGAAAAGGCAAGGGCAGGCATGCGTGTCGCCTTCTAGTGGCAATCTGAGAACTGTGCAAGCGATGCCAGGAGGCAAAACTCGTGAAACGAGGGCCTCTGAACTCCTATGCGCACAAACACTGTATTTGATTAAACCAGTAAATCAAGTTTTGCTAAGTGCTTGTTTCGATTTTCAGCCTACATATATATGCACTGGAAGAAATCCGGGTTGCTAGAACCAGAAGATGTTTCCCGTTCCTTTAATGATGTAAGCCAGGGAATGGAAGACTCTTCCTAACAGCTCCACCCCACTGTGTCCATCCCCTACTGCCCCCACTCCATCACCAAGAATGATGTACGAACGTGCTCAAAGCAGTCGCCAAGGACTCGAAAGGAACTTACACATTTAGTATCCTCTAGTTTTAAAATATCTTTTAGCTTCCTCTTAGGTCACTTCTTGCCTTAAACTTGGCCCCAGAATGTCAATTTTGAAAGCAGTGGGGCAAAGGACACCAATGGACAAGTCATGGAAGAACAAATATAGATGAAAAAAATGCTTAAGTCCATTAATAAGAAGGGCAATTACGTCCATGTTTCTTGTTGCTTGAAGCCTCTCAAGCTGACAAAGAGGAGTAGTAGTGAGGGCAAGGCAACTTAACCACGTATAAGGAGATGCTTTAAAGCATTCATACCTTTCATATCATAGTTTTCTTCTAGGAATGTATTCTAAGAAGATTGTGTGATAGGAACACAAAGATATTTGTCATAGTAAACACTAACGGGGGAATTAAATAAATTATGGGACAGGTCTCTAGTCCCTAATCAGAGGAACCCTTGTTTGCTCGAATTATGAGCATTTGGGTGGGGGGGGGGGCAGGCCACGACGCGTGGCTTCAAGGATCTCAGTTCCCCGACCAGGGATTGAACCCAGGACAAGGTAGTGAAAGTTCAAAGTCCTCCACTAGGCCACCAGAGAACTCCTGGCAATTTTTATTTTTTTTAAACTTTGCTAAATTTTCTGTTTCTGTTTACAATGAACACACAATACTTTTATCATCAGCATAAATTAAAAATATATATGACTTTTAAATATTATTTGTAAATAAAGTGTACTATGGCATCCTTGTAGCTAGCTTTATTCCACTTCACTTTAAAAAATCAGTGTATTTCCTTGTTTTCTTTATAGAAGTCTCTGCACTTACACAACTTTCTGTTTTCTACTCTCTTACATCCCCATATCACTTAACTAGGAAAATATGTAATAGGCTGTGGTTTACATTGATTCCTTCAATCAAGGGAACCATACATCATGTTCATCTATTTATGCTTGTCTGAATTTCCAGAGAAGACTCAATATTACCAAAATTCTTTGCCCTATTCATTATTTCTGCCTGGCATTAAAAAACAAACACAAAACTCTATCTGAACATTATTTTTTTATATTTCACTTTTAAGAATGAATACAAACTGTAATAAAACATTACATCAACCTCTCATCTTTATTTTATACATACCTATCGTGGTGCCTTGAGAATGACCCACATAATACACTTGTTCTTGGCCAGTTTTATTCAGAATGAAGTTAATTGAAGCTGGTAGGTCATAATTTGCCATCTCATCGTAACTGTAATCCAAAAAAGGAAATCCTTCATTGAGACATTGCATGCAAATACAACAGCATACAAGTGTGCTGCTTGATGAGTTATCGCAAAGTGAACACAGCTGGGTAAACCAGCCCTGAGCACAGGGAAATGAACATTACCAGTGCTGCAGAAGCCTCCCTGGGCTCCTGGCTAACCATGCCTCCCCCAAATAACCACTATTCTCCTTTCTTTCTTTCTTTTTTTTTTTTTTTTTTGCGGTACGCGGGCCTCTCACTGTTGTGGCCTCTCCCGTTGTGGAGCACAGGCTCCCGACGCACAGGCTCAGCGGCCATGGCTCACGGGCCCAGCTGCTCTGCGGCATGTGGGATCTTCCCGGACCGGGGCACGAACCCGTGTCCCCTGCATCAGCAGGCGGACTCTCAACCACTGCGCCACCAGGGAAGCCCTATCCTCCTTTCTTAAACCATAAATTAGTTTGATCCATTTGGGAACTTTTCTATGAATGGGATCAAACAGCATGTATCGTTCTGCATCTGACTTCATGTTTGCCGTCACATATAGCTGTCGGCTGGTCATTGTGTAAATACATGACACTTTATTTGTTCACTCACTGCTGATGGGCATTTGGTAGTTTCCAATTTTTCGCTATTACAAATAGTGTAACAACAAGTATATTCTTGGAGATGCCTTTGGTAAAAGCTCTCATTCCTGTGTTTCACGGCCTCGGGTAGGTTCTGGTTTTACAAATGGGGAAGCAAGCCTGAAGGAGGCATGGTGCTGACTTTCTCTAATGCCTGGTACAGAGACACAGCCCTGAACCTGTACACATGTGTACTGACTGTAACCACCACTTGCGCTGTGCCAGGCTCTGTGCCAGCGTCTTTCCTTGTATCCTCTCCTTTAAGCCCCCAGTGACCTTATGAGAAAGGTATTTATTAGCCCCGTTTTACAAAAAGGCAACAGACACAGGGCTTATGCCACATGCCTGATATCATGCAGTGATCCACTGGTATAGCCAGAAGTAAGAGAGAGAAGAGGAGAACGTCTAGAAATCAGAAGAGTGAATATTTTCAGGACGTGTTTATGGAGGAAGGGAGAAGGGTATGGTACACAATTTACACAGCGACACCCACACCACCAGGAATGTCAAAATAACTAAAAATCCCTTATTGAATCTAATCCATAAATGTAATCATTTATTTATAATTTACCTTACTGCTATTTATTAAATTCCTAACAAGGTATAAAACCTTTCATAAACCATTAATTTCCCATCATATGATCTTGAGTTTCCCATCTATTTGCCTCCCCAGTGTCTATGTTGAGGGTACCAAGGAAAAAGATCCCCCCGTCATAATCAATTCAAAGATACCTGAAGGCCCAGAATTCATCCTGAGAAACTGAAAGAGTCTTGTGTTTCTGAGACCAGGTGTTTCCCCTGCTGTTCCCCATCCACACATCAAAACCCGCATCTGCCAGAATGAAGCCCAGGCTGCTGTTGGGCAGGTTTGTGACCCAGTTACTGGAATCGGCCAGCAAGCCATGCTGCAGGAACACAACTGGTTTGGGACCTGGAAAGCAATCATGTTTAGGAATTAGCAGCACTAAGCTTCAAAACAAACATGATATCTTGCTAAATCAGAAAAGTCACAAAAGATCACAAAGCAAATAATGAAACAGAAACAAAAGACTGAGGTAGCATTATCATTCCGTGGTAACTGTACTATATATACTGTGTGAAGGGCGCTTGGGAGCTCTATGTTTTCCTTGGGCACATTAAGACACTTCTCACCCATCCAAGGTGCTCTGGGGCTGGGCCATGAGGAAGAAGACTTGACCTTAAAAGACCAGGAAGTCAAGCTAACCAAGAAGAGACCTTGGCAACATATGGGGAGCAGTAGGGCAGGACTGCCTTGTTCCAAGAGGCGCTGCCGCGGGTCATCAGTCAGAGAGAAGGAGCGTCGGCAGTGCGGTGGCCTCTGCCGGGGAAAGCAGAGTTAGAGCGAGGCAGAAGGAGAGCACACTGGGGGCCAGATTCCTTGTGCTGGTTCCAACCTGTGCCTCTCCAGACACTTAGTGGAAAACCTGAGGCTGTGCAGCTGACTTCACAGGGCAGAGTCCTGAGAAAGGAGGACGGGTTTCAGTGGGGGTGGGAGAACCGAGGAGGGGAGAGCAGGATAGAGAGTGGGGCAGCCAGGCCAGGACTGAGCTGGAAGCGGGGTCAGGTGCCAGTTTTCAGGGACCAGGAGTCAGCTGCCTACCTTTTCTTTTTCTTTTTTTTCTTTAACATCTTTATTGGAGTATAATTGCTTTACAATGTTGTGTTACTTTCTGCTGTATAACAAAGTTAGTTTCAGCTATACGTATACATATATCCCCATATCCCCTCCCTCTTGCATCTCCCTCCCACCCTCCCTATCCCACCCCTCTAGGTGGTCACAAAGCACGGAGCTGATCTCCCTGTGCTATGTGGCTGCTTCCCACCAGCTATCTAGTTTACCCTTGGTAGTGTATATATGTCCATGCCACTCTCTCATACTTCGTCCCAGCTTACCCTTCCCCCTCCCCATGTCCTCAAGTCCATTCTCTACGTCTGCGTCTTTATTCCTGTCCTGCCCCTAGGTTCTTCAGAACCATTTTTTTTTTAGATGCTATATATATGTGTTAGCACACGGTATTTGTTTTTCTCTGCCTACCTTTTCTTGATGGGGAATATTTCAAATTCCCCTGAAATCTCTCTGCACTTCCATCCCTAACCCCACAGAAGGCTTCAAGGGAGAAATCTGGGAGTTGGCAAGTTGAAGATATACCAGGAAACTCTTTAAGCATAGCCAATAAATAACTTCGGGATTCCCACAGGCAATTAGGAGCCACACTGACACTTTCCCAGGAGGTGAGCGTGAAGCCCAGGAAAGTGCAGGCGGCCAACTCAGGCATGTGCCCACCATGCATGTGTGCCCACCATGCACGCGTGCCAATTATGGTGGCTGAGGGGCTTCCAACAATACCTGCAAATACCCCCACTGCAGCCCGTACCTACCATTCACCCCTGCTCGAGGCTTAAAACATTCCCAGACCCCTCACCCTACACTCCATAGAAGGGTTTCCCAAAGTTCCTATATTTGCCCCATACGTTGAATTTCCATGGACTTGGCTTTGCCTAAAACAACCACTACTGCAATCCAGGTTATAAAGAGTCTCTGTTTAACAGAAAAAGAAACAAAGAAAATATGTTTAATTACTTTGGAATTTAAATAAACTGTTTACATTAAAGGGTAATCTATGGACATCCATTAACTCTATGCCACAATCAGCTGGGTACCTACAAAATGAAAGTAGCTGCACAAGGACAAAGAGAACACAGCTACACACACACACACACACACACACGCACAGCCAGACCATGCAGACCCCAGGGTGACAGCAAAGCCATCCAGTGTGTGTCGGGGGAGGGGGTGGTGGAGAAAACTCAGTGATTTGTTAAGACACCTGTCAAGGGGGAAGGGAGAGGATCGAAGTCACTTTTTTTTCTAATTCTCTTTTTGTTTGTTGGGATTCCCCCATCCCTCACTTCAAGCTGAATATGAAAGCTCAATGAACAGATATAAAAGATGGCACCACATAGGAAGAAAATAGTGAATCTGTTCTTGAAAAGCCAGGTGTTTTCAAATCTGGAGGATCCGGGCCAAGAACTGCAAAGCATATGGCAGACCCCACGGCTTGCTCGTGGGACATGCCAGCAGGGGAGCAAAGGGGCTGGCATGGGAAGGCACATGGCTGAGAAATGGCACCTCAGCAACCTCAGGCATCTCAGCTGGGTCCTACTCATTCATCTGAAGAGTTTTTTTTTTTTTTTCTTTTTGCGGTATGCGGGCCTCTCACTGTTGTGGCCTCTCCCATTGCGGAGCACAGGCTCTGGATGCACAGGCCCAGAGGCCACGGCTCACGGGCCCAGCCGCTCCGCGGCATATGGGATCCTCCCAGACCGGGGCACGAACCCGTATCCCCTGCATCGGCAGGCGGACTCTCAACCACTGCGCCACCAGGGAGGCCCCCTGAAGAGTTTTTACTGAGAATTTTACTGTATAATAAGCAGTGCACTAGAAGTTAAAAAAAATCGAGTGATTCAAAACACACGTCACATTTTGTATAAACCTGTCCTGGTACCTACTATGTGTTAGTCACTGTGTTAGATTTAGGGACACGAAAGTGGGTAAGCCACGCTCCCTCCCCCATGGAGCTCCATTCTAGTGAAGGAGACAGACACACGATTACCTTCTAGCCCAGTGTGGAAAAGGCCAGACCACCACGCAGGAAAGCCCAGAGGAAAGAGAAAAGTACTCAGCCAGGAGAGGAATATTCGAGCTGGTTCTTAAGTAAGAGACAGACTGCCCCACAAAGGGTTCAGGTGAAGAAACGGCAGCCTGGATTGGCAGAGAACTGACACTGCATCCCAGGCCTCAGCCAGATGGGACCCCAGAGTGTACTGTAAAATGTAAACACTCCCTATAGGAGTCTGATGCACAGGCAGTTTGGGGAACCGCTGGTAGGGCATGGTGCCTTGTCTGACCTGGGCACAGAGGGGAGATGAAGGACTTCCTTCAGGGGTGCACATCCTTGCAGGTGTGGCCAGCTCCCTTTCCTCCCAGAACAAAAGGGGCCTCTAAGGACGAAGCTGCAGAGGATACAACCCACTGGGCTTCCCATGCCCGTGATTCCATTAGACATGATGGGCCACCAACAAAGAGAAAATATTAACAAATCCTGTCCTGGGATGGAAAATGAGTGCTAAACTGCTTGTCCCTTCCCTCTGGCATTTCGTGAATGCAAAAGGGCAGCAGAATAGACAAGGGCACTGTGATGGGCCTACCCACATGTCTGCCAGCTTCTCCCACCTGCTCCTAAGAGGGGGGGAGTGGGGAGAAAGGAAGGCATTATGTCATCTTTCCCATCCCGCCACCAATCAAGGATTTAAGGATTTGCTGGAAAAAGAAGTTTCTCTCTAGGAGGGTTAAACCTACTGCCATTCACATCTTCCAGTGAATTACTTTAATCAGGTTTCTTGTCATCCTGCTGAGAGGAGCCATTGAATTAACAGCTAGCTATATTAATATGCACCCCTGTGCTCTAAGGCACTGTGCTGAAAATCCTATGAAGTTAGTACTATCTCCATTTAACAGAACAAGAAATTGTGGCTAAGAGAAGTCAAGTAATTTGCACAAGATTAGATAAGTGCTAAAAAGTGGGGGAGCTGGGATTTGAATCCACGTAAGTCTAATGCCAGGGTCCATGCTCTTAGCGGTTTTGCTACGGGAAAGGCTAACAAGAGAGAGTCATTCTACAACATACAGAGGCCCTCAGGGAATGACAAGCCAAAGAGAGAAAGCTATTTTGGAGGGAGCTGGACCAACTGCTTGGAAGAAAGGAATCTCTAGTAGATGGATGGAGGAGACAGAGAACAGGAGGCCAGGCCACGATATGCAACCTTGCCTGCTCAGGCAATTCTTCCAAGGACCAGCCTAGCCCACACACTCCAGCACCTGCAGCCTGGTCTGTCTTTGAGCAACAAACCAACAGGTCAGGACAAGGGCTGCATTTCCTGCTGTGCCCTGCAATTAGCTTGTCCAAACTGGCTGTACGAGGGCTGGGGGCTGAGGGAAAAGCCTAAAAGTACCTTGGCCCAGAGAGGGCAAGTGACTTCATCACAGTCACCTACGTAGTTTGCACAGAGCCAGCAAAGAGATGCAGCCCAGTGACGGGCCGCCACGGCGCTGCCTGCCCGATGGGGCCAAATGTGGGTGGAAGCCAGGAGGGGATTACTCAGCCTCCAAAAATGAATCTGCTGAGCCCACAGTCTCACAAGAGGAAGATAACTGGGTGCATGGGAAAGTTCCTCCTGCCTCCCAAGCCCTGGCCTTCTCTACCAGGGCAGTGTCTGGACAGGCCTCCACCATGCTCAAAAATGGTGTGAGAAATCAGCTGAGGTCCAACAAAGAACCAAAAGAAGGAGGAAGAGGAGGAGATCACAAAGATCCATGCGTTGACATGAAACAGACTTTGGTTCTTACTGGATATGAAACCCTTCAGAATTTACTCAATCTCTCTGGAGTATCGATGTCCTTTTCTAAAGTGGGGATGATACAATGGCTGATAAATCATAGTGACTCACAGTAATAATAAATGTACAAATGTAATAATAAATCATTACTAGAACGCAAGCTCTGTGAAGAAAGACAAGACGAAGTGGCATTCTTTAGCCGAGAAAAGGCTAATGGCAAAAGGAACTTGGCAGATGTGATTAAGGATCTTGAGATGGGGTAGCATCCTGGATTATCGGGTGGGCCCAGCGTAATCACAGGGCTCCTTCTAAGAGGGTCAGAATCAGAGAGAGATTGGAAAATGCTACCCTACTGGCTTTGAAGATGGAGGATGGGGCCAGAAGCCGAGGAATGTGGGCAGCGTCCAGATGCTGGAAAAGGCAAGTGAATGGATCTTCCCCAAGTGCCTCCAAAAGGTAGCCCTACCAACACCTTGATCTTAGGACTTCTGGCCTCCAGAAGAGTAAGGTAATAAATTTATGCTGTTTTAAGCCACTAAGTTTGTGGTAGTTTGTTACAGCAGCGGTAGGAAACTAATACAGTTGGGGACGAGTTTGCACCCCCATTTTTCAGATAAGGACTCTGAGGCACAGTGTGGCTAAGTAGCCTGTGCAGAGTTGCACAGCCACCAATCCCAAACCAGGACTCAGAGGCGGGCAGGATGTCTCCTGGGCCTGAAGAAGAGAGAGACCTGGCTGCTTGCTAGTTTGGCAGGAGCCTGCATGACCTAAAATCTTCTAGAAAAGCTTAGAAGACAGACTGTAAGTTGCATAAGGGCCCCCCATCTCCTCTGCAAAGGCAGGTTCTAGACAAAATGGCAACAAGGACCTGGCTTATGGTGCACAGGCATCCCTGGCACCCCACACTGAGTAATACAAAGTCAGGATCATCCCTCACTTTAGACCTCCCTGCAGCCATCCATGGGACTGGACAAAGCCAAAGTCCAAGGGCTGGTTCAACCACGCCAAGGACAGGCTGTCGATCACCCAAAGAGCCAGGGCCCAGGGGGCTTCCTGAATCTGCCCCGACTGCTTAAGACAAACCCTAGCCAGCATTGTGGCATCTGGTGGATTTATTGTTATTATTACCATTCATCAGTAACAGCTACCTATCATGCACCACATTTCACATAGATTACACTGTTGCAAGAGAGCTGTTAAGATCCACCCCCATGTTACAGATGAGGTAACCGATGCCTGGAGAGAAAGGTCAGGTAACCTGCCCTGGAACAATCACCTCAGCAGTGAGCCAGAATTGAAACCCAAGTCAGCCACATTCTGAAGTCCTTGCTTGTAACCACTACTCTAAAGAAAACTTCATTCAAAAATAAAGAGGTAGGGGGCAGGGGGAGTGCTTATAAATATTCCGTTTGTACGTGGCCACTTCAAATCAAGCCAAGCATTAGTTCCTAAAAGTGGCTACATATCAAAATCATCTGGGGGCATTTCATGCACATTTCTGCCCTTGGTCCTGATTTAGGGAATCAGGAAGTCCAGAGACGGAGCCTGGAAATATTTATTTTCGGCAAGCTCCCTCAGCTCTCCTGACGTAGCCCATCCATAGCTGTGTTCAAAGTGGATTCATTAAAAGGGAAGCATGTCCAGCCCTCTGCTGCACCAGGCTGGCCCAGAGAAGAGCCCAACCAGACGCGGAGATCCCGGGTCCAGCATCCAAGAGGCCCCTGAAGGTAATTCTAGGGCCTCCTACTCCAGAATTATCAAGAGCAGACTTTCATTTATCCACAACAGGGGACGACTGGGTGAATTTTTGTAGTCTAATTCTAATTTGAAGAATTGGCCTCAAAAACAGCCCAAAACACTGTCAACAAATAACATTAATGGGAAGACTCGGCCACAACACCTTATATTCACTGGAGGAAGAAATAAGGAGAGGCTTATCTCCAAAGCACTCATCACCAGGAACTTAAGCAATGGAAGCTGGTACGCAGGTTATCTAAATCAAGCACTTTGCACAGTGTCCCTTGATCAGAGACATTGCTGCAGTGCTAAGAGCCCAACGGGCAGACATGCCATCACAAGCCATGGGAATCCTGTCTTTACTACCAACCACCAGCTACTTTATAATAAGCAAGTTAATTAACCTCTGTAACCTTGGTTTCCTCCTCTGTAACAGGGGGTAGTAAGAGTCCTGACATCCAACAGCTGTGTGACAAGTCATGTGACAGTTCACACAGAGTGCAGCACATGGCCCACCCACAGGAAGCGTTCAGAAAGGCATGCAGACCTTGCCACTGCCCAGATCACTGCACTCACATTTCACAGTCACCCTGCTGGAAAGGGGGTGACCCTCGGCAGAAGGAAACACAATAGTGCTGGGATCACAGAGCAGGGAAGAAAAACACCCCATCCTCAGGATGCCATTCGCCCCACCAGCAGCAGTGGTGGTCACTTTGATCACTAAGCAACAAGAAGGCAGCAATCGGTCTGTCTCATTCACAGCAGCCTCCGTGGCACCCAATGCTGAGTCTGCCACGTGGTGCTCGCTCCAGGCAAATTCGATGAATAAAAGCAACAATGAAGGAATAAAGGAAGGAAAGAAATAAAAAAAACACACAACAGTGCATATTCACACACGCAGAGATACCCACCCCACATATACCATGTGCACTTTCCAGGGCACTGCCTTAATTAGAGTTTACTGTGTATCCGGGATGGCACTACGCCATTTATGTTATCCTTCCTACGTTACAGACGGGGACTCTGAGGCATAGAAAAAAGCAATGATTTGCCCAAGGATGTAAATACAATTAGTGTATGGTGGAACTGGGAACCATGTGATCACGTGACACCAAAGTGCTTGTTATCTCCGTGCCACACTGCCTTTCTGCTTCCCCTGCCCTTCTCTGCGACCACAGCCTGCCTTCAAACAGAGGTACGGTGCCTCTGAGCTCAGGAGGATCCTTAATTCAATGTGGTCTTGGGCAAGGAACATTAGAAAGGGCGGATGCTTTGGTCAACCCGGTCCCCAGGAGGACCAGGACTGTAGAAGCAGGTAGACTGAAGCCTTGGGCTGGAGAGATTATCGAGTCATCAGAAAAGGTTTGGGCTCTCCAAGAGCTCATCGTCTAGTGGGGAGGACCGAGGTTATAAGCATCATCACTGACAGAATACGCTATTATTTGTTGTCTTACCTGTCTTAACTGCTATGAAGGAAACACACAAAGAGCTATGAGAATATGTGGCCAGGGGCCACCCTGAGCGGGTGTGAGAGCTGGGGAGCTCCTCCCTGAAGCGACATCGAGGTTAGGTAGCAGGAAAAGAGGGAGCACTGGAGGAGGGAGGGGTGCCCAGCACAGCACTCTCTTCCTTCCCACTCTTGACTCTTAGCCCCAGCTCCAACCTGCCAATACGAGACAAACTGTGCTGTGCAGCTGACACTGCCTTGTGGTGCTCCGTGACGCAGAGAGTCTGAATACAGCCCGCTGCCCAGCGTGCCATCAAGGTCCAAGCGAGCCTGGGCGTGAGCTCAGGGAGCTAGAGTGAACAAGCCCGGGCGCTGACTAATGGCCCTACATCTGTCCAGTGCCACTGGGAGGCGAGGAATTACATCCCAGCTGATCAAGGCCTCTGTTTAGCTTGTTAGAGCACTGCATTTAGGAAATGGTTTCCTTAGGAACCATGTACAAGGGAAGAACAGAAAACCCAGAAATTGGTCAGAAACCTAAAACATATAATCAAAACAAAGAAACTTTTTTTTTAAAACCATATAGCCTGGTGGTCTTTCCCCTCAAAACCTAACTCACAAGCCAGGTTGTGAATTTTCAATTATGACTCAAAAAGTTCAATGGGCAAAACCCCACGGCAAAGTTCAAAAACCCTGTTTCTGCACAAAGGCAATTACTCACACTCCAGAATGCACTTCACTCACCAGGCCATCAGACACATACTGCTTTTCAGATATAAACATTCCATGTTTGGTGCTTTTTTTGATGATTGCTTTATTTTACAGTTTATTTCCTAGTTAGGCAGAAGTAAGTTGGCCTCACTGTTACTGTTGCTATTTTATGTATTTTAGGCAAGGCCTTTCTCTATTTCTTTGTTTTAACCAACTAAAATAAATACACTGACTATCATAGGATCAAGTTGCTCAATACTTATTACAAAAGGCCACGCACTCCAGTTCAAAGAACACTGAACCCGGAGTCAAACTGGCTGGGCCACTATCTTTTGACCTAAAGCAAATCCTCTTCCCTCTTTGAACCTAACTGTCATGCCCAGTAAAATGAGAGTGTTGCTCTAGAACCTAGGTTCCCAAACCCAAGATTTTCCCTTGGAATCCACTAGGGAGTTATGTTAAAAATGTAATTTCGGGCTTCCCTGGTGGCGCAGTGGTTGAGAGTCCGCCTGCCGATGCAGGGGACACGGATTCGTGCCCCGGTCCGGGAAGATCCCACATGCCGCGGAGCGGCTGGGCCCGTGAGCCATGGCCGCTGAGCCTGCGCATCCGGAGCCTGTGCTCTGCAACGGGAGAGGCCACAACAGTGAGAGGCCCACATACCGCAAAAAAAAAAAAAAAAAAAAAAGCAAGTTCTCCAAACTGCCGGCCCAGGCAGGACTCTGAGATCCTTCTAGTGCCAGCATCCCGTGACTTTCTGAAATACAGCTGAGCAGATTAAAATATAACCACTTCCCTATAAAGGATGGATTTCTGAATTTCAATTCCCTTATTGGAGTTAGTGCAAAGTAGGGGTAGCTCAACACTTGATAGAGAAGTTTGCTGAACATTGAGAAACAGCCCACATACACTCCACAGGTCACTAACAGCTTTCTAAATACACATTTCAAGCCTCCTAATTAGTAGAGGTCTGACCAGACAGGCAAAGGATTGCCTAAATCAGGGGATTCTTTAAAACAGTGTGGTATTGGTACAAAACAGGCATATGGATCAGTGGAACAGAATAGAGAGCCAAAAATAAACCCACACACCTATGGTCAATTAATCTTTGACAAAGGAGGCAAGATTATAAAATGGGAAAAAGACAGTCTCTTCAGCAAGTGGTATTGGGAAAGTTGGACAGCTGCATGTAAATCGATGAAGTTAGAACACATCCTCACACCATACACAAAAATAAACTCAAAATGGCTTAAAGACTTAAAAACAAGACATGACACCATAAAACTCCTAGAAGAGAGCATAGGCAAAACATTCTCTGACATAAATTGTACCACTGTTTTCTTAAATCAGTCTCCCAAGGCAACAGAAGTAAAAACAAAAATAAACAAATGGGACCTAATCAAACTTACAAGCTTTTGCACAGCAAAGGAAACCATAATAAAATGAAAAGACAACTTACGGAATGGGAGAGAATATTTGCAAATGATGCAATAGACAAAGGCTTAATCTCCAAAATATACAAACAGCTCATACAGCTCAACAACAAAAAAACAAACAACCCAATTGAAAAACGGGCAGAAGACCTTCATAGGACATTTCTCCAAAGAAGACATAAAGATGGCAAGTAGGCACATGAAAAGATGCTCAACATCGCTAATTATTAGAGAAACGCAAATCAAAACCACAATGAGGTACCACCTCACAGCGGTCAGAATGGCCATCATTAAAAAGTCTACAAATAACAAACGCTGGAGAGGGTGTGGAGAAAATGGAACCCTCCTACACTCTTGGTGGGAATGTAAGTTGGTAGAGCCACTATGGAAAACAGTATTGGAGGTTCCTCAAAAAACTAAAAATAGAATTACCATATAACCCAGCAATCGCACTCCTGGGAATATACCCTGACAAAACTATAATTCAAAAAGATACATGCACCCCTATGGTCATAGCAGCACTGTTCGCAATAGCCCAAACATGGAAACAACCTAAATGTCCATCGACAGATGAATGCATAAAGAAGATGTGGTACATATATACAATGGAATAAAAAAGAATGAAATAATGCCATTTGCAGCAACATGGATGCAACGAGAGATTATCATACTAAGTGAAGTAAGTCAGAAGGAGGAAGACAAATACCATATGATATCACTTATATGTGGAATCTAAAATATGGCACAAATGAACCTGTCTACAAAACAGAAACAGACTCATAGAGAACAGACTTGTGGTTGCCAAGGGGGAGAAGGGGAGGGAGAGGGATGGACTGGGACTTTGGGGTTGGCAGATGCCAACTATTACATTTAGAATGGATAAACAACAAGGTCCTACTGTACAGCACAGGGAACTATATTCAGTATCTTGTGATAAACCATAATGGAAACGAATATGAAAAAAGAATGTCTATGTGTGTATAACTGAGTCACTGTGCTGTACAGCAGAGACTGGCACAACACTGTAAATCAGCTCTACTTCAATAAAGAAAATTTTTTTAAATAAAAATAAATCAGGGGATTCTTTACACACCCTCTGCATCTTAATATAAAATTTGTGTGTGCACAAGTGTCTATTTTATTTTACTAGACAGAGGATCCATTCCCTTCATGCACTTCAGAATCCCAATTCTGAAGACTGCCCGATGTATCTCTTAATTAGGCCACACACGCAGGCTACCTGGTGCTGCTGGTTGCTGTGTGGAACACAGAGGTGACAAAGACACAGCCTCTGCCTTCAAAGAGTGGTTGCAGGGAGGGATGGTGGGGAGAAAGAAGTACACGCGTGAGTTAACCCCGAAGCAGAGGAAGAAAAGCACCTCAGGAGGGGTGTTAGCAAGGCATCTGGGAGTTTGGAGGAAGTGTGTCTCCTTCATGCTCAAGCAACATGGAGAGTTGGCAGTTAAGCTGGGTGGGGCTGGAAGGACAGAAAAAAAAAATGTTTTTAGGAATGTATAGAAATAAAGATGGTGGGCAGGGTGAACACCAATCCAGAGGGTTGTGTCACCAGCTGAGGCCCAGGGAGAATTTAGCAAAAGGGAAATAACTCATTTGGATTTCGGCACGTGAGAGAGCAGTTCTTTGATACTTATCACAGACACAACTTCAGTTATACCATTTGCAATTTGGCTATGGTGCCAATTTAAACCTGTGCAGTTCATAAATGTTTCTTAGATGATGGGTAAACACAGCTGGCAACCAGTGGTTCTCAAGCACTCCTCATAAACCTTGTGAAAGAGGTATTCTATCCCATTCTACAGAGGAAGTCACCGTAGACATCATAGCCTATAACTGTAATCACTAGTTTGAGGAATCATGAAGTTCTTGCACATATCCATGGTGAACTTCAAAGGTCCACTGCTGCATAAAATGAGGGTGAACAGTAAAGACAACAGCTAGGACAAAATATTAAGGAATGGTGTTATCTTCATTTATTAGGCTCATGAAGATTGCTGAGTGGCAATATCATATAATTATACCTGGGCTCTACGAAGCTTAATCCTGCAAAACTACATAAGATGGATGAGAACAGGGAGGTTGGCAGAAAGGAGAGCAGTTGGCATGGGTAGAGGAGCCATGTGGCCAAGTCCTGTGATCATAAAAAACTTCCAATGACCCCCAAGTGAGGCTCTACATACAATCAGAGGGGGTCACTGAGACAAGACTGAAAGATGCTCACCACACAGCTTTAAACTAAGGTTCCATAAGGAATGTGGTACCTATAAATAAATAACGGAGGTGACATCGGCAAGATGGCAGAACAGGAGATCCCCAGCCCTAGCCCCCTCACAGAAACTCCAACTTAGCAACTATCCACAGACAAGAATGCCTTTGTTAGCATCCCTGAGCCCAGGGGTAAGGTCACAGCATCCCAGAAGAACACAAAAACAGAAAAACTACATTAAGAAGGGTAAGAGGAATAGCTTCACTTCATCCTTGATAAATGAATAATGTTTTAACGTA
The DNA here is from genome assembly GCF_964341445.2 of Mesoplodon mirus. Taxonomy (NCBI): domain Eukaryota; kingdom Metazoa; phylum Chordata; class Mammalia; order Artiodactyla; family Ziphiidae; genus Mesoplodon; species Mesoplodon mirus. The sequence goes on from NC_138977.1 coordinate 193,099,280, forward strand.
CCTTGTAATGACTTATAAATAGTACAGATGTATGGCATTATTTTCTTAAAAGCATTAATTTCTTAAAAGATAAGCAGACTGGATTTCCCTATTCCTGTTTTGAAATTCTTTCTCCCTCTCAGGTTCTGAGCTTATTTCAGATGGCCAAGTAAATGGTCACAAGAGCATAAGGTACGATGGTGGCCTGGCAAAGAGAAGAAAGGGCTGAACTGAAGCCATATAACAGGGGAGCCTACAGAGGACCTGACAGCTCCTCCAGGATGGGGGTCAAGAGTGACTATGCAGTTTCTGGTCTAGGTCCGGGAGGACGAGGGTGTGATTAATAGAGGGGGAAGTCAGGAGAGGAAGGGGCACGGATGAGCTGGGTTCCATGTTGGGTGTGAAGGACTGTGCGTATTCTTTTTGTCTAGCTGGCCTGAATAAGCCCGATTAGCACCACTGACAACACTGCTCCTGCATGGGAGTGAAGGGCAGTGCAGAGCCTCAGCTCCGCGCTCTGCCTTGGACCATGGAAATGCAAACCATCAGAGGAACACCTGTGCAGTTTTCAGCAGAATCACAAATCCTTTAGATAACTAAGTCACTTGTCACAGGTTTCCTCCAAAACGCGCCTCTGAGCTTAGCTCACAGCAGGTGTTATATACATACCACTGATCCTCTCCAGGGAGGCCTCCTCAGGACAGAGGAAAAGGGTGGGGACTTAATGCTATCGCCAGACTTAGTGTAGAGTGCATTCAGTCTGTTCCCCATTCTGAAAACCAAGGGTATCCACTGCCCCAATCCACACACCCCTGACAATGAATGAATGAATGAATGAATATAGAATATAACCCGTAGAGCCAGAGAGTGATAAAGACTAATGGGGAACTTTGAGATCATCCCAGCCAATCGACTGTGTTTACAGATGAAGAATCCAAGGCCTACAGAGGAGAAAGCACAGCAGTATTTAGGGGTGGGCGGAATTCTCATTCTTCTTCCTACCACCTGAGAGCAAATCAAAAAGGATGCTCACTTCCCAGGGCACAGCACCTTCAGCTGCAGTGGTTGAGATACATACCATAGGGCATCTGGCACTATTTGCTGTAACTGCTGTAGGAAAGAGAAGCCTAGAGGTGGATATAGAAAAAGAAGAGGAGGCACATTCTCTAAGCATGTTTTTACTGTGGTTCCCTGCATTTTTGAACAATGGCTCACACTACTAATTATTAGTCAACTAACCACTTTTAAGAGAAATAATATCAATACCGATTTTTCTTTATATGGGATCCGAAATCTGTATACAGGGTTTACTTTTTTTAAAAAAAGGGAAGGAAATCAAGATCATATGTTCACTCTGAAATAAAATATGTTTTGTGTGTCTTGAGCAGAAGAAAAAATAGAAGCCCTTGCTGTAACTCATTGCTCATTTTGTAAACATGTTTTTAAGAGGATCTGTGAATCATAAAACTCTCAAGAGTTAGAAATTAAATTTCAAAAACAGCATTGGCTGTCTTGACCAGGTAACATTACTGAAAGGCTCATTAGAGCTAGAATTTATGGCAGAACAACATGGACAAATCAGATTATATTAAGAGAAAAACAGATAATGATACAAAGCTCACATTAACACAGAGGGCTTTTAAGTTCGCTCTGAATAAAAATTTTCTACTCACATAAAATTTTAATTGAAGAAGAGATAGTTATCCAATTACCTTAATCTCACCTTAATTTCCTAAGGAAAGTTTCTAAAATCAGAAAATGTTAAAAGAAAAAAAATAAGCTACATCTGGAGAGATGATTGACTAAGGATCAGATCCTTATTCTGATATCTAACAATTTCAAGTAAGCTATCTAGAAATTCCTCAATCTGCATTGGAAACCACAGTTTTGCTTGAGTTATGAGAAAAAGAAAAAATATGTATAGATTTTAAGCCAAAACTATAAGAACTTTCATATATTGCTTATGAGAGTAATTACCAGAACAAGACCACATGAAAAGCAATTATACAATATCTCTCAAAATCACAAATCCATATATCCTCTGACCCAAAAATTCTATTTCTGAAAATGTATCGTATAAATAAACTTGCACACATACAAGGTTACTTACAGCAGCAATATTTGTTAATCAAAGACCAGAAATAGTCTAAATGCCCATCAAGAGGACACTTGTTAAATAAATCATGGTACAGTTATACAGTGGAATACTATGTATCAGCAGAGATAAATGATGAAGTGCTCTCTGTATTGTAAGGAAAAATCTCCAAAATATTAAGTAAAAAATTCAAGGAACAAAAGAATGTGCATTATAAGCCATATTTTATATTAAAAGGGAAGCAGGGAAAAACAATAATTTATGTTTGCTTCTAAAGAGATTTTTTAGAGATAAAGAAATTTAAAATAAAGAGATTTTGGAAAGATACATAAAAAACAGGGGAGGTGGAGAATGAGATGGGAGGGAGGTATTTCACTGTGTATCTTTTTATTCTCTTTGATTTTTCAACTATGTGAATACATTACCTACTCAAAAAATTAAGTAATTTTCAAACAGCAAGAGCTATCTACTTAATGCTCAAACCATTTTATTAAATGAAATGCTTCCTTATAACAAAGAAAGCAGAGATTTTAGCATATCCCCAAACAAACCTGACCTTTGAACCTTTAAGCGAAATATGAAATTAGATGACTCTTGTCCTTATTTCTTTAAAAGAAGAAGTGTTTTTTATACACCTTGCATAAATGTAACATGTTGAGTACTTTGGTCTAAAAAATAATCCCATTTCAATGTTTTCAAGTTAAATCTGAACTTGGTTGCTGATATAAAAAAAGAGCCAAATTCCAGCAATGCTGTTAAATTTTCAGAGCTTTCCTTTCTCACCACAGAAAACAGCCATACCTCTGTCAGAATGGTTCTTCCTCCCGTGGGGGATTCGGTTAAGGCAAAGAATATATCCATCTTCTGTCACAACTAGGTGTTCCTCACTAGGGAATCCCCAGTGAGAGATAATTTCACTCTGCGAGGACAGAAGACAAAGTGTCAATGACATTCTCCAGGTTTTACTTAAGAAATGAATTGTTACTGAAATTTCAGTCTGCTCAACCTAGTAGCCAACATCCCATCGTAAAAGTAAATCCTCCACTTGTTTTACCTCTGTGTTCTACTCATAGATGTTCAGCTAAACCATTTTAACATGTTCTACACCAAGTGTGTCTTATTTTACCATAGCTTTGGGCTTCTTTGTTTCCATCCTGGCTCCCAGGTACAAATAAACACTTCTTTCTTTCTTTTCTAAATATGCCAGGTAATACTGTAATCTACCATTTTCCTTGTTTTAAGAGACCCCATCCTGGGAAATGAAACATAAAAAGTATTAATCTGTTTTTAACCAATGGACCAATAAAACTACACTAGAATGTCAAGCTAGAGTTGAACAAGAAAAGATAAAATGATTGTGGTAGCATACGCTATTTGTTTTTCTCTTTCTGACTTAACTTCACTCTGTATGACAGACTCTAGGTCCATCCACCTCACTACAAATAACTCAATTTCATTTCTTTTTATGGCTTAGTAATATTCCATTGCATATATATGCCACATCTTCTTTATGCATTCATCTGTCGATGGATGCTTAGGTTGCTTCCATGTCCTGGCTATTGTAAATAGGGGTGGGATAGGGAGGGTGGTAGGGAGACGCAAGAGGGAGGAGATATGGGGATAGATGTATATGTATAGCTGACTCACTTTCTTATAAAGCAGAAATGAACACACCATTGTAAAACAATTATACTCCAATAAAGATGTTAAATAAATAAATAAATAAAATGTAATCATTTTACAATCATTATGTTGTACACCTTAAACTAATACAAGGTTATATGTCAATTATATCTCAATAAAACTGGAGGGAAAAGAGGAAAAGTAAGGAATTATGATCAAATTCACTACTCCATAAGGAAAGATCCATGGGGCAATTGTTTTTTGTTTTCTTTTTTTTAAAACTGAGGTATAGTTGATGTACAATATTATAAGTTTCAGGTGTGCAACACAGTGATTCACAATTTTTAAAGGTTAAATTCCATTTACAGGGGCTTCCCTGGTGGCGCAGTGGTTGAGAGTCTGCCTGCCGATGCAGGGGACATGGGTTTGTGACCCAGTCTGGGAAGATCCCACATGCCACGGAGTGGCTGGGCCCGTGAGCCATGGCCGCTGAGCCTGCGTGTCTGGAGCCTGTGCGCCACCATTGGAGAGGCCACAACAGTGAGAGGCCCACGTACCGCAAAAAAAAAAAAAAAAAAAAAAAAAAAAATCCATTTATAGTTATTATAAAATATTGGCTACATTCCCTGTGTTGTACAACTTATCCTCGTTTATTTATTTTATACATAGCAGTTTGTACCAATTAATCCATGGGGCAATTGTTAATTGGGAGCTCAGTGGCATATGCATAACTCAATTATCCAGAAGACTTAATGTAAATAAGTACTCATTATTCTCTCTACCACAAACACTTGAAAGGATTTAAGTTTATTATTCTTACAGAAAAAGATTTAAAAATAAAAATGCTTTTAATTTAAAAAAATTTAAAAAGAAAAGATTTGGGACAAGAAATAAAATGTAACCTTAAGACCCTGATATCAGGTCATACTCTCTTGGCTTTCTATAAATTAATCTCCATCTCCAAAGTTGCCTGATTCTTCAGTTGTGTCACTGCATCATCTGTTTTTTGTTTTTGTTTTTGTTTTTTTTTGCGGTATGCGGGCCTCTCACTGTTGTGGCCTCTCCTGTTGTGGAGCACAGGCTCCAGACGCACAGGCTCAGAGGTCATGGCTCACGGGCCTAGCCGCTCCACGGCATGTGGGATCTGTCCGGACCGGGGCACGAACCCATGTCCCCTGCATTGGCAGGTGGACTCTCAACCACTGCACCACCAGGGAAGCCTCATGCATCATCTGTTTTAAAGCTGCTATTTTCTGTAGCAACATGTACTTTCCTGATATTTTATGCCTAAATAAGGTATCTCCAGATTTAATTGTTTATGTAAGATTAATAACTTTGAAATGTTTTCATTACTCAAGGGATTATTTTTGCTTATTTCTTCTAACAAATTTTTTTCAGATACTTTGATTTTTGTATTGAACTATGGACACTGGTAATCTGTCCTTGTTCAGCACATTGAGTATTAACATTCTTCCAAAGTTTTGACACTTTTTTTTATTGTTGTTTAAACAAATTCAGTGAGACTTAAAAATGAAATGAATGTATAAAAAATATCACTTATCTTACTAAGAAGTATATGTTTTAACAGCAAATGAGGCTTGTAAAATACACATTACCTTTTAGGTAAAGTCCAGCTAGCTGAATCTAAGATTCGGAGAACAGGAAAAACATAATGAGATATAAAGAGAATAGAGTTCGTGGCTTCGTGTAGTGACATAACTGGATTTCAGAAAATAATTAACATTGATCACAGATGCATTTTTAAAAAACAGATGACTTTGGGAAACTTACCACATTCATATTTGTTTCAGGATCCACAGGTGCCAGCTTCCCTCTGGATACCTCGGAATGCAGGGTCCCAAGGACCAAACAGACCACCAAACACCAGAGCCACATTTTCATTCTGTATAAAACAGTCTGTTGTTACTTGTCTACACAAGGTTTTACTACACAAAATTATGTTGGTAAATAATGCTCCCATACAAAGTTCTGAACCAGGTTTAGGTCAGGTAAAAGTTAGGTAAAGGGCAAATATAGAACAAATGACTCAAGCCATACCTCGAAGCAAAAATTGAGGAATTCTGTTTTACTGGGAAACCTCCCACCTGCCACTCCCAGTTAATATGTGACATTTGGAGCCCAGAACACCCACTCACCTCCTCACCAGGTGGTTAAACATAATGTTCCCAGAGAAATAGCAGAAAGGAGGACTCAGAAGAGAATAGGTTGAGAAAAAGGAAGATCCCCCAAATTCCGGAGCCTGTTAACCTCCCACCTTTTCCTAATTGCAATTTAAACACTTTGAAGTTCAGCGATATGAGCTCTTGCTCCCACTAGCTATTCACTTCCCTTCCTGCATAAAATTACACCCAAGGGAAAAAGCGTCATGAAAGAAAAGAGAGTTTGCAAGAGAAATAGAGGGAAAGGAGACCACCCCTCTTTGCTTCTGAGACCCTCCAGCCATCAACAAAGACCATCTAGTTTCTGGCAGCGATGGCACAAAATCACAGTGTAGCAAAGACCTTGAGGATGGATGTTAAAGGCAAAATGAAGTGACTCTTCCAAGGAAACCCAGATGGTTAGAGGCAAAGCTGGGACAACAGCCCAGGCCTCCCACGTTTTCTAAAATAAATATAATCATTCAAAAAGATGCATGAGTGTATACCCATACAAAGACTTGTACAAAAATGTTTGTAACAGCTCTATGTGCAACAGCCAAACACCGGAAAGACCCAAATTCCCCTAATGGGTGAATGGGTCAACATATTGTGATATATACATACTACTCAGCAATAAAAAGGAATGCACATAAAATAACATGGATGAATCTCAAAACAATTATGGTGAGTAAAAGAAGCCAGACCATATAAGTAAATATGTATGATTTCATTTCTATAAAACTCTAGAAAATGCAACCTTATCTCTATTGACGTAAAGCAGATCAATGGCTGCCTGGGGAGACGAGGGCCAGGAGCTAAGCATTGCAAAGGGAAATCTTTTGGGGGTGATGAACAGGTTAATGATATTGAGCGTATCACAGTTTCACGTGTGTATACATATCAAAACATAAAATTGTACATTCTAAATATGCCCTGCTATTGTACGTCAGTAATACAATACAGCTGTTTTTAAGACTTGGGCTTAAACTGAGTATTCCACAAGTCTTAAGAAATTGGTTCTCAGAAGATTGCAAAAGTGAACTGACTCCCTTCTGTCGATGCACCTCTTGATGGTGCTACAGTGATTTCTCCCAGCAGTGGTGAACCTGGAACTTCTAGACAGGAGGGGATGTTATCTTGAGTCTCTACTGGCAAAGCAAGCCCACTGTGCTTACTCACAAGTTTGTATTTCTCTACAGTGGTTGGGAAGGGCTGTACCGTTCCGGGCTACCTTTTATCATAAATATAACCTTCCAAAAGCCCATTATTCCTCGGGAATAAGGAGTATATTGAAAGGAAAAGTGAAAGTCTGTAACCACAATTTGAGACAGTGAAGCCTCTGGCAGTACCTGCGTTTCCACTCAGGCCTATCCTCCGCGACCTGGACCAGCTGTCCACAATGGAAGCTCCAGGAAGATAACAGCTGAAGCCACTCAACTGGAAATGTCACCCAGTTGATTTTTCCTTCCAACAAAACACTAGTAAGTTTTTCAACCTACTAGTCCAGTAATTGTCATAAGGATGAGGATTGAGAAGTTCAAAAGAGAAAAGGCCTCCTCCAGGATGCATGCAATGTGCTTTGCTGGGCTCTCTCAGCAACTTTTAGCTCAATCCTTTTTATACTGTAACAATCCAATTAAGTACTTGTCTGTCTTCATTTTACCCCAGCCCAAGGGCAGAGCCAGCATCTGAGTCAACTCTGAACCCCCAGGACCTAGCAAAGTGTAGATGCACAAGACAGATTTTGAAAAATGGGATTGGGGCGGTCCAGAGTTCAGTGGCTGAAGAAGAGCTCCAAAGCAGCTTGTCATTCAGCTTTCTAATAATAACACCACCACTAATAATTTCCGCTCCCATTTAAGCTCCTGCTATGCTCCAGACTTCCGCAGGCAGCGCTTCCGACCTACTATGTTAATTACGCCTCGCCAACTCTCTGCAGTACCGTTAAGTCCTTTTTCCAGGAAACTCAGCCTCACCCAAGTTAAGTACTGGAAGCAAAATGTTAACTGGTTAAATAGGATCGCCAAGATATTCACCAGGACCGATGTCAAACCGTTCTCGACCACACCTTGACTAAAAAGTTAGAGTGGTCTGCAGGCTGCCTGGGGGACTTAATGGGAGTAAAGGACAAGGAGGAAGGAGGTGAGGGAAGCTGGGAATCAGAAATCCTGGGTGTCGCTGCAGCCCAGGGGCGACCGCGCCTGCCCAGGAAGCCCGAGGGCACCTGGGAAAGGGCAGGCAAATTCAAGACAGCCCTCAATTCCTGGGTCACCGCGAGATGCCTCGGGCGACCGCCTGCAGAAGAGGCACCCGCAGGTGCTCCAGGTAAGACGCGCCGGAGACCAGCGCAGAGGGTCCTGACGGCGTGCAGAGGCTCAGGGCCGGCGGGAATGAGCCTCGGAAGCGGTGCGGGGCCCTGGCCTCAGAGCCCGTGGGGGGAAGCCGAAGCTGCGGCACCCGCACCTGGCAGCGCAACGGGGCCGGCACTCACCTGGAGCAATCCTCCCAGGCCGCTGTCCACAGCCGCAGTGCCAGCTCGCGGGGCTGGGTCCCCAGCTGGGACCTGGAGGGGGCGGAGACGGCTGGACGCCAGGGCCCGCTCCCGCCTCCGGCTACCAGCGCCCCCAATCAGAGCAGCCGGCCGCCGAGAAGTGCCGCGGAGACACCGCCCAGGCCTAGCGCCGCCGCCGCTTCTGAGAGGGTCCTCCGCTGAAGCGGAGCATGCGCCACGGACCAAGAGGTGCGGCGCCAGGCGGCCTCCTCCCCGGCGGAGTCGATTACCAGCTCCACCTGCAGGCCGCACCCGCCCGGTCTCCTAGCGGCTGCCCCTGGCTCTGCCCCAGGGGCTCTTGCAGGGCCGCCACTCTCTGCGCCTAGCACGGAAAACATGGGCTCTACAGATGAAAAGGAATTATATGCTACGTATAAAGCCCTTAGCGGTGTGCCTGCTGCAAAGCAATCTTGCTGAACATTTTATTTTTAATTGCTAATGCCTAGCACTATTAAGACACTAGGGGTATAGTAGTCAAACAGGAGCCCTCTTCTCCTGCTTACATTCTAATGGGAAGAAACACCATGAATAAATTAAAAAATGAGGTAATGGAAAGTGCTATGAAGAGCAGTAAAAAACTAAAGGGATAATGAAGGTGGGTGCTATGTTATCGGGAAAGCACTCTCTGATGCAGTGACACCGGAGCACAAACAAAAAGGAGGTGACTCAGAGCCATGTGGATACTGGGGAAGGAGTATTCTGAGATGAGAGAATAGCAAATGCAAAGGTCCTGAGGCAGGAATATTCTTAGTAGGTTCTAGTCAGCGAAATTCGGTCAGCGTGGCTAGAACAGAATGCGCGTGGTGGAGAGTGGTAAAACATGAAGTCCTAGAGGTGCCTCGGGGGCCAATTGGAACGACTCTGCTATTTCTTCTGACCAAGATAAGAAGCCATTGGAAGGTTTTCAGGAGAAAGGCAACAAAACCTTGTCAGTCATATCATTTGTAAATATTTTTCCCCATTCCATAGGTTGTCTTTTTATTTTGTCAGTGATGTCCTTGGCTGTGCAAAAGCTTTTAAGTTTAACGAGGTCCCCCCCCTTTTTTGCCTTTGTTTCCTTTGCCTTTGGAGACAGATCTAAAAATATATGTATATATTACTATGATTTATGTCACAGAATGTTCTGCCTATGTTCTCTTCTAGGAGTTTTATGGTTTCACGTCTTACATTTAGGTCTTCAATCCATTTTGAGTTTATTTTGTATATGGTGTGAGGAAATGTTCTAATCTCGTTGTTTTGCATATAGCTGTCCAGTTTTCCCAGCACCACTTGTTGAAGTGTCGTTTCTCCATTGTATATTTTTGCTTCCTTTGTCATAGATTAATTGGCCATAGGTGCGTGGGTTTATTTCTGGGCTCTCTATTCCATTCCCTCTTAATAGTTTAACTGCCAGCAGGCCATTTTTCACTTTCTCACAAAGAAGGGGCCAATTGAGTCCTGAAGGAAATGGGGGAGCTTGCCCTGTCAATATTGGGGCAGCGGAGCATTCCAGGTGGAGATTCAGAGGGTGGCCGGGGTAGAGGTAAGGATGGGGAAGTCCACCATGTATGGCCACATAAATCCTTGCGAGAACTTTGGCTTCTACTGATTTGAAAATGCTTTTGTTGTTTTATTTTAATATTGCTTATTATTGAGTTTGTGGTTGTCCTGTGATACACTTACATGATATTTTAAAACAATGAAATTGTGCTTACGTCTTTAAACAATTTGTTTGCAGTGCCTTCTATACCCCTTGTAACATTATACTCCACAAATTTCTGTTGGAGTTCTATAACATATTATCATTTTAAAAATGATTCATGGTTCAAAACAAAACAAAAACCAGACAAATGAAAAAACAAACAAACTAAAAAACTCAGAGGAGCTATTAAAGTAGAGAGACAGAGGGCAATTACACTTTTTGTCTGTACCATTCATTTCATTATACAGAAGGAATCTTCCAAAGAAGAGAAGAACCAGGCTAAATCCCTGGAATCTTTAGGAGAAAAGAAGGCATGAAAGGGAGCAGACTGAGACCTGAGTAAAGGCCACAGTGGTCAGCAGTGCTGGGTTCTCCCACAAGATCCTGGTTACCCTGTAAACCCTGGGAATATGGAAATCAGTGTCAATACTAAGTGCCAACCAATTATAGACAACCAGGCCAGTCTCACAATTACTCTCATAAGATCAGTCTTTCCAAGTATTGCAGAATTTATTTGCATTTTATAGAAAGCACAGATCTGAATGTAGTGAAGGAAGCAACTATAGACAGAACTAGCAGATGCAGCATTAGCTTTAAAAGATGTTCTGTACCTTTGTATCTGCTGGCTTGTTCCTTTTTTGTGTAGGCAACTTTCTAGAATTTCTCCTTATTCTCCACCTCCTCCTCCAACCCTTTCCCTTCCTGTGTGAGTCAGAACTAAGCTGTCAGAGCAGAAAATTAAAGCCTCTCTCCTTGTCTCAAATTTAGAAAAATATATATTTATTTTTTGTTTCTATGAAACTTTTATATTTTATCACCATCAATCATGTTGGGTACAAAAGAAGAAGGCAGCTGCCTCAAGGGAGTGGAAGAGTGACCCGGTCATGACTTGTGATGCTTGGCTATAGACTTTTCTGCAAGTCCTCAAATGTCTGTTCTGCTCAGACTTGTGAAATAGTTCAATAGTTCACAAGAAGGTCCTCAACATCAGAGGACTGAGAAAGCAGGGAAAGAACTGTGTTATTATATTATGCTTTATGTTATCGTGAGTGTAAGATAAGGAGTCTATACAAATGTTTTGACTCAAGTCTGTCTCAGCTTCTATTTTCTGTTTCTCAGTTTCTATAGAGGTCCTATCTAATGACCTCATAAATCTGTTCCAGATGAAGAGCTGTCTATAAAATGCTCTATGATTCGATGACCATGTGTGTCACAAGGTCAGTAAATTGCTCTGAAAACTGCTGTGAGAATTACTTTGATATAATTCCTTATGACAGCGAGATTGCAAAACTTCAGAGAGCATTTTGATCACCATGCAGCATGCTTTACAGATATCTCTACAGCCCATCTGTCTAAAAGAGGAAAATAAGGAATGGAGACTAGAATAATGTGCAGGTGGCCATGAACATGCAACTTAAAATATCTTAGTTTGTAAGCATCAACCTTACTCCTACAGAGGATCTATTCTTATACTAGCTTCAACTTTCCTGTTCATGTGGTGTATACCCCAAACGCTTAATGTCAGCTTTTTGAAAACAGGTATCACGACTTGTATCAGTTTGGATTCTAACTAGGACACTTAAAATGGGATGATTGAGAGAGCTGATTTACAAAGGGACCATTTAACAGTTGTTGGGTAGGGGAATCACAAGACAGCACAGCAGTTAGCCATCCCTAGGCCCAAAGAGATGAGATGGCTACTGGAAAATGGAAGGAAAGAGTCTCATAGAAGCCCCCTTGAAAGGAAGAGTACCCTTCAGTAGACTGACACAGTACTTAGCCTCTCAGCAGGGAGAGGACCAGAGAAATAAACCCTCTACCATCACTGTCTCTCTCCCTTCTTCTGCAAAGTGCTCCCCATTGACAAAACCCAATCAGTAGCTGGAGGACATAGGAACCTGTTCATATAGTCTATTCCATAATCCTTCCACTTCACAGGGCAGGATGGAAAAAGATGAAAAATGAAGCTAGATTGGGGAAATTCAAGATAACGTTCACATGATCTTTCTACACTCTATGCTGGCATAGGGAAGTAGGAGGAAGTCCAGAATTGTGGTTAACAATGCAGACTCAGGGATCAGACCTCCCAAGTTCAAGCCAGTATCTACAACTTGTTAGCTGTGCAAACTTGGGGAAGATTTTTAACTTCTTTCTGCCTGTTTCCTCATCTGTAATATAAAATATGTACTGTCTAAGACCATTTCAAAGTTTAGACAAGATAAAATGTGTAAAAGCACTTGTGAGTTATTTGTAGTGAGGTGGATGGACCTAGAGTCTGTCATACAGAGTGAAGTCAGAAAGAGAAAAACAAATGCCGTATGCTAACACATATATATGGAATCTAAAAAAAAAAAAAATTGGTCATGAAGAACCTAGGGGCAGGATGGAAATAAAGACACAGCCCTACTACAGAATGGACCTGAGAACACGGGGAGGGAGAAGGGTAAGCTGGGACAAAGTGAGAGAGTGGCATGGACATATATACACTACCAAATGTAGAACCAATAGCTAGTGGGAAGCAGGAGAATAGCACAGGGAGATCAGCTCGGTGCTTTGTGACCATCTAGAGCGGTGGGATAGGGAGGGTGGGAGGGAGGGAGACACAAGAGGGAAGAGATATGGGGATATATGTATATGTATAGTTGATTCACTTTGTTATAAAGCAGAAACTAACACACCATTGTAAAGCAATTATACTCCAGTAAAGATGTTAAAAAGAAAGCACTTATAATAGGTCTGGCATATAGCACTCGATAAATGTTGGTTAATTGTTTGTTGTTTTTTTAATATTTTTCCATACAGTAAATTCCTTTCTATAAATTCAATTTATTTGATTATTAATGGCTTTTAGTTATCCTATAGGTTCAATATAATTCCCACTTTGGTGGGTATATATCTAACACTATTCTCCTCTGCATACCTAATTTTACAAAAATGGGCTCATACTATACATATTATTTAGTTGTCTACTTAATTCCCACTTAATATGGGAAATCTTTCTATGTCATCCAACATTTTAAAAATCATTTTTAATGGTTGCATGTATGATTTTGTCATTTGGAGGTACAATAATTTACTAACAAATTCCCTTTGTTGGATGTTTATGTTATTTCCATTTTTAAAAACCAATATCAGGGACTTCCCTGGTGGCGCACTGGTTAAGAATCCGCCTGCCAATACCGGGGACACGGGTTCGATCCCTTGTCCGGGAAGATCTCACATGCCATGGAGCAACTAAGCCCGTGCACCACAACTACTGAGCCTGCACTAGAGAGCCCGCGAGCCTACTGAAGCCCGCGTGCCTAGAGCCCATGCTCCGCAACAAGAGAAGCCTCCACAACAAGAGAAGCCACCACAATGAGAAGCCTGTGCACCGCAGCGAAGAGTAGCCCCTGCTCACCGCAACTAGAGAAAGCCCACGTGCAGCAACGAATACCCAACGCAGCCAGATAAATAAATAAATTTATAAAAAACCAATATCAGCTATTCTGCATAGTAATTCCATTAGGATAAAGTCTTTGAAATAAAATTTATAGGTCTAACAAAGGTTCTCCTTTAAGGATTTTTCTTATTTGTTCTAATTAATATTTTATTCTTCTTTCAACATTGTTTAAAGATGCCAACATAGGGACTTCCCTGATGGCACAGTGGTTAAGAATCCGCCTGCCAAGGCCGGGGACATGGGTTCGATCCCTGGTCCAGGGAGATCCCACATGCCACGGAGCAACTAAGCCCGTGTGCCACAACTACTGAGCCTGCGCTCTAGAGCCTGTGAGCCACAACTACTGAGCCCGCGTGCCACAGCTACTGAAGCCCGCGTGCCTAGAGCCTGTGCTCTGCAACAAGAGAAGCCACCGCAATGAGAAGCCCGTGCACTGCAACGAAGAGTAGCCCCCACTCACCGCAACTAGAGAAAGCCCGCGCACAGCAACGAAGACCCAATGCAGCCAAAAATAAATAAAAATAAATTAATTCAGAAAAGAAGAGATGCCAACATATTAGACAAACAAATCTTTGGTAATGTAAGTGTTAACTTCTCCGGAGACAACCATACAATCCTTTAAGATGACATGAAAGTGTGTATAAGTGAGACAGAGGTTGCTGCAGCCTAGAGGTTTCCCTCTCTTTGGGGGTAAATTTAAAGTGACATATTGGCAAGACAATAATTCAACTGTAGCTTCTTTTTTTTTTTTAATGGGTAAGCACTTTATTTATTTACTTTATTTTGGCTGTGCTGGGTCTCAGTTGCAGCACGTGGGATCTTTAGTTGCGGCATGCGAACTCTTAGTTGCAGTATGCATGCGGATCTAGTTCCCTGACCAGGGACTGAACCCCGGCCCCCTGCATTGGTAGCGCAGAGTCTTACCCACTGGATCACCAGGGAAGTCCCTCAACCGTAGCTTTTGAAAATATTTCCTTTCCAAATGTTAACATCCGGGAAATGAACATATCCCCTGTTAGATCAAAGAACTCAACACAGGAAAAGCACAAGCATGGGTACTCCCTTCACCTCCGTGCATCATCTTAGACCTTTCTTAGACCCCAGGCTGCTCCACGAAATTCTGGTCACCTAGAAAGACCCTTCACCTCTAGCTCATGCTAAAAGTACTCCTTATTCCGAACAAGGTGAAAGATAACATTTTTCCTAAGGGAAGGCAGAAGGAGGAAACACATGTGTTAAGCATTTCCTGTGAGTGTCTTCCTAAGTACTTCACATCCAATATCTCAATAACCCCTTGCAAATGTGCATGAAGTTCTCTAGACTGCTCACTTCTTTATCCAAATAAGAAGGATGCTATGTCTTCTAATTCATTTTAGGTTGGCTCCTGGCACAACTAAGTATCTCAGTGAAAGACAGTAAGTAATATCTGATAGAGATGAGAATAAGACAAAAAGGACTCACTTGCTTTCATTTGGCTTAAAGAAAAAAAAAGTACTCTATTATAAGCAGTACTCAGACCAATGCATGATACAGTGCAAAAATTTAATACAATGTGGTTAAACACAATATTCAAGCACATGAAGGTCATCTTCTGACAGATGAACTGGGCATTTTTTTCAATAGTTTCCTTAGTGTAACTTTATAAAATTCTTGCCTTCAAAAGTGTCTGGTGTCTTGATACTTGTTAAAAAGTCTGATATAAGACACCCACATCTCAAGAGTGAGAGATTTAGGAGATCATCCTAATGCCCGTCTTCAGAATGCATCATCAGAGAACTGATCACCATCTTCATCCTTACTTCTTGGTATTTCCCCCAAAGTCTACCCTCTGGATTATAGGTATGCATTTTAATATTCACTCTTTCAGCTAATCTTTGTCCTGTGATCTTGGCTTGCATCTCCTCACAACTGTTTCTGCTCTTTCTGAAGCGCCAAAGATCCTTCTAGGAAAGCAGCCGTGTAGGTGTACAGTGACGTGGTAGAAATCCAGCTGCTGTGATGCCATAAAGATGCTTCTTATCCTTGTGCCTCTTTCTTCAGAGGAAACGGGAGGCCCTCTTCTCGCATAATGACAAAAGGGAATACATTTGTTTTAAGTTTATGTGGTGAGGCCGCTGGATTTTTGGCCCAAATTCCTAGTACTTCCATGAATGAGGCTCCTTCTGAGTTCCACTATGAAGGCCTATCCACAGGTACAGTACTTTTGTTTTCCTCTGAGTGATTTTTACCTTGTGATCCTTTGTAACCTATAAATAAACAGCTTGTCAGAGCTGGAGTATCTTCTGTTTCACTTGAATGTCGATGCTGACAGAGGTACACACTAGCTCCGGAAGAGGAAGGCGCCCGGGCTCTGCAGCTGGAAGGCCGGCTCTCTCCCGCTGCGGACTCGCTTTTGAAGTCTCTCCACCGTTCGTCAAGGGGACAAGTGGTCCCTGTTTGTATGAGGTTGCTTTAGATGACCGGCTGTTATATGCGGAGGAACAGCCAGGAACGGGTCATAAAATGTCGCGAATCACTGTCAGAATTCTGGGCCTTAGCCGGGTCCACATCCTCTCCCGCAGTGGCTTTTCGCCTTGGTGCATGGTCTACGGGAGGAAACAGTTCGCGTTTCCTCCAAGCTCCTCACGTTGTGCAATTTGGCCACAGAGTTGAAGCTCTTTTCACCCTCGGCGGGCAATTTGCAAGTGACCTTGTCGTTGTCAAAGCCTCACCTCGCGCTTCAGCGCCTCCCGGAGCTCTGGCGGACTCGGCGGCCCGAGGCCCAGGAGCTGGGGCTCCAAGCGGGGACACGGGCGCGAGGCTGGAGGGCGACGGACGACTCGGTCCCCCGCCAGTCCCGCCGCTCGCGCCCATCACGGCCGAGAAAGACAAATACCGTATAAATTCCACATATATATGGAATCTAAGGGGGAAAAAAAATGTCATGAAGAACCTAGAGGTAAGACGGGAATAAAGACACAGACCTACTAGAGAACGGACTTGAGGATATGGGGAGGAGGAAGGTTAAGCTGTGATGAAGTGAGAGAGTGGCATGGACATATATACACTACCAAACGTAAAATAGATAGCTAGTGGGAAGCAGCCGCATAGCACAGGGAGATCAGCTCAGTGCTTTGTGACCACCTAGAGGGGTGGGATAGGGAGGGTGGGAGGGAGGGAGATGCAAGAGGGAAGAGATATGGGAACATATGTATATGTATAACTGATTCACTTTGTTATAAAGCAGAAACTAACACAACATTGTAAAGCAATTATACTCCAATAAAGATTTTAAAAATAAAAGAAAAAGGATGTTGATTCATTACAAAACCGCCATCTAGAAAGCCAGTCACGATTTAAACTTCCATCAGAGATCAATTATTGCAGGACTGGATCATATTTTGGGTACCTATTTTGCAATCTATTTCATATTTGAAAGAGGACGAATTTTTAAAAATTTCTTTACCAAAAATTGAGATTAAGTCCTAGTAATGAATCTGCAGGTCCAATTTGTGATGGCAACTGGATGTGATTACAGAGTCGCTGAGGTGTTAAGATGTGACGACCTGGGCTTAGAATTTGGACTGAGAATTCGGGTCTGTCATTTGTTATCTGTGTGGTCTCAGTACCAATTTCTTTCTCTTTAAAGGATTGCTTAACTATGTCTATGCAAAGGGCAGATGGATCTTGGGGACAGTGGATTTTAGTCAATGAGATGGTCACTTCAGTTTAGCTGCTGTTCCTGCTTTTCATTGTTGGAGCAAATTGACCCATTCTGGGGCAGGTGGTATGCAGCTATGCAACTGGTAAATGCTGTATTATCTATTCATGCTAGTAAAGGCCATTAGAAGCAGTTTGCTTCCAGTTGGCCAGACCGGAAATTCACCTTCCCTGTCTTATCTCAGGGATACAGCCCTCTGTCAATATTTCCTTCACAGAGACTGATATTTCTTCATTTCCCAAGACATCATGCTGGTCCACTGTGATGCTGATGGTATGCTGCTGATTTGGACATGGTAAGCAGGAAGTTGCAACCATTCGAGACACCTTGGTAAGACTCATGTATATCAGTGGGTGGAAATAAGTCCCTTAACATTTCAGAGGTCTGCCACCTTAGTGACGTTTCTTGGAGTCCAGTGTCTGGGGCATGTTGACATGTACTTTCCAATGTGAAATACAAGTTGTTGCATCTGCTCCCTTCTACTACTGATAAAGAGGCACCAAGCCTAGTGGGCCTCCTTGGAGTCTGAGACAATGTGTACCCCGTTTGAGCCTGCTACTTTGACCCATTTTCTGAATTATCCTAAAGGCTGCCAGTTTTGAGTGCCCACAGAGCAAGAGAAGGGTCTGCAACAGGTCTGAGCTGAAGGCAAGCTGCTCTGCTACTTGTGCCACATGACCCAACAGATTTGAGATGCCTAAAGTGTGTGTGACAGATAGTGATGCTCTATGGAGCCTTTGTCAGGTGAATCACAGAACACACCTTTAGGATCTTGGAGCATAGCTATGTCATCCTCTGCAAATTACTATTCTCCTTTGAGGAACAGTGTCTGGCTTGTTCAGGACTCTTAGTAGAGACTGAATGAATACTTGACGATAGACCATCAAGCTATATATGATTGACTACCCATCATGAATTGGGTGTAGCCTGACCAATCAAACTATAAAGTTGGGTGTGCTCAGGAGCTCTCCATCATCAAGAAGTTCTGTAGATGAAACTGAGCCCATGTAGGACCTAAAGACGCAAGGAAGTCCCACAAGCAAGATTCCCATGACCCGTATTCTTTCTACATTGCCTTTTCTCTCTCAGTCTCACCTATGGCCTCATGGGGAGTTCCATGTGACTAGCTGACTGAGGAAGAGATTATTTGGACCAGTTTATACATGGTTCTGCATGATATGCTTGGTACTTCCCCAAAGTAGACAACTGTAGCACTCTAGCCCCATTTAGGGGTGGTTCCGAAGGACAGTGGTTATGGGAATTTCCCCCAGTGGAAGAGCTTTGAACAGTTAACCTGCATGTTAATCTTTCCAAGAAGGAAAAATGTCCAGAATTAATGGATCTACATTGACTGTGGCTCCTTTAACCTGGAAGCTGAAATTGCTAAGTCACCACTTTGGGCTCCTTATTCCAGTAATGCAACAGGCATCAGAACTTTGGTCAATGATTGCCAGCTTCCTCTTTTTTCCTCCCCACATTTACACTCCCCTTCCAACTCAGGTCCAACCAGAGAAAGCCAAATACGTTTCTTAAACCAATCACATAAGATGTCCATCTCTAGTTAGTCCTCCTCCAGCTTCCCGGTGCCAACAGCCCCCAGTCTGGGCTCCTGGAGCCTTCCCTTTCCACCTGGGAGCTTCCCACTGCCCTGTCTGCCTGGGGTCCCCGCCAAATGCAGGTGATGGTGGCAACTCCTCTGGCCGCCTCTGAGTAAACAGCTGTGTGTTCTCACTGGAGTCGCCTGTGTTTATCTTACAGGGCTTCGCGCCCCCCCAGCAGGTAGAAAAGAAGAAGAGCAGGGTTCCAGGGAGGCGCCGGGCCTGGCAGCGGTTTGGCTCCAGGTGGGGGAGCGCGGCCTCAATTTGGAACAGCGCCTCCTCTAGTCCCTGGGCGGCGGTTCTGGAGGCGATGCTTCTGGAGGCGTGGAGATGGGGGTCCGCGTTTCAATCCCCTAGGTCGGGAGGCTGCGCTCCCTGCTCGCGAGTCCCGGCTGCCTGCACAGCAGCTGGTCCTGATTCTGCTGCACTGGCAGCTGCTCGCCTGGAGCATCGCCTGGCACCGCATTCTCTCCTGTCCCCCCATCCTCTCTTGTCCCAGAATCCTCTCCTGGCCCCACATCCTCTCCTGTCCCCGCATCCTCTCCTCCCGCTCCACGGAGCTCGTGGTCTCCATCGTCCATCTCAAGTGTAGTGAGCGCGGCTCACGTTTTATCTCTGCCTCGGCTGCTCACCACGTGAGTGAGGAATGTCTTCCCTCTGTCTTGGCTTTCAGGTTCATTCAGGTTCCCCTGGCAAACCTCGATTTCTTCCTGTCGATTTGGACTTGAACTTCCTGAAGAAGCTCCCAGTGGAGCCGATCCTGGCTTTTGCCGCTGGCGGAGGCTGGCTCTTTCCTAGCGCGGGGGACTCCTGCTCTGACTTGTGCCGGTGGGGAGGGTGCTGGGGGTGGGCGGCAGCGGCGGTCTTCTTTCCCTGCCGCTCACTGGCTGTCCTGTGGCCCTCCGCCCTGGGCCCTGATCCTCCTCCACATCTGCGTTCCTCCTCGGCGGAGTGTTCTCAGAGCAGCAGTTAGAGGTGGGAATGTGCTGCTTGCAGCTGGCGGGGACCCTGCGCCATTCCTGGGGGCGGGGAAGGAGTGCTGCTGTTAGATCCGCTGAAGGCTGAGGCTTCAGAGTGGCCGGGTAGCCCTCTGGCTCAGATCTCTTATAACCCAGGAGCAGATATTGGAACATTACCTTGTCTTTCCGGCCTGTCAGTGAGTCCTGGATCTCTGTCTCCACGTGGAACCATGGACGCCATGAATTCAGTCTGCCTGGGGTCCTGGTAGTCAGAGAGTGGCTCCATGTAGAGCTTTAGTTCCTCATAGCCATGACCTACAGTATTCCTCGGATCCTTCACAATTTGCTCTAAAGGGCCTCTCTTGTTGGGATGGAGAATGAGAAATTCCTCTAGCAGATATTCACATTCATTGATAAGAATCAAAGGTGATATATTCTGCTCAGAACCCGCTCCCACAGCTCCTTGAGTTTCTGTCCTTCAAAAGGCAGGAATCCATCGGCTAGTGTAGACAGGATGACTTCCTGTGGTTCTTCCCTGGAAGAGTTCCAGGCAGCATGAGGGGGACCACCCCAGTAGGTGTCCAGCTTGTTGTAAAAGGTGCATTTGTTGCTGAAGCCAAAGTCTGATGTTCCTGTTCGCATCCAAGAGCAGGTTTTCTACCTTTCAATCTCTGTGGACAATACCCTCCTGGTGGACTCTGCTTTCAGCTGCTTTGCTTTCCTACTGCCATGAGCCACGAGGTACTCAAACACCTCTCCTCCACTAGCATCCTCCTAACAAGGCGGAGAATTTCCTCAGCCTCCGTCACTTCAAATACTTCACTATGTTGGGATGATCCAAGCCTTCATGATTCCTGCTTTGCGGGACAGTCTCCGGAGGCTGGAGGAGTTCCACTGAGTCTCATCAATGATCTTCACAGCTCTCGCTTTCCCAGCCAGGATGTGCCGGCCATCTTCACCGTAGCCCAGTCTCCCTTGCCGACGGTCTCGAGGGTCTGGAGGAGGCCATGTGAATCTGGGTCTCTCCTCAGCAGAGACAGCTTAGAGGCCCCACAGCACGCTGGACTCACTGCTGTGATTGGAGTCGAGGCGTCCTATGGTCGGGTTACATCTGGGAAGAGCTGGTGAGAAGCTTGGTCCAAATCAAAAGAAAACCAGTTCAATGTTCACCCCATGAACTGGCCTTTATGACTGAATCAAAACACAATGCCAGACAAAAATGAAAATAAACTAAACAAATAAGAAAAACTGAAAAAGGAGTGAGTAAAAAGAATAAAGAAAAGAGAAAAAAAAGAGAATAAAAGGTAAAAATGAGAAAAAGAAACTAACAAATGAAATAGACAAAAATGCCAAGGTATAAACAGGGTACCTTTGGTCAAAATCTCTCAGGTGACTGAAAAGCAGCTTCCTGAGCCAGAAGGACTGACAATTTAGGCCCAGCCAGGGACTTGGATAAGTGCTAGGAACTCCAAAGCAATAGTTTCGTATGACGTCATGGGAAGAAATGAATCTACCAACAAGGCTGGGGATAATCCATTGTGATTTTCTCACTTTTTGAACTCAAAATCCCTTTACTCTTTTAAAAAACTTTTAAGGGCCTCAGAGAGCTTTTTGTGTGGGTTATAGCAAGTGACATTACCTTATTAGAAATTGAAACCTGTAGTATGCTTCAGTGGCCTTTTCTAGTTTGGAAAGGTGTGATCATTTCTGGCTTTTGAAAACCTCATAATGTCTACACTTAAAATATTCAATATCCTTGAAAATCTGAATGATTTGGCTCAAAATAATGTCACAACTTAATTGGCATTATGATACTGTCTGAAATGCTCTGTTGCATAAGACACAGTAAAGAACATTATTAATAACTCTAAAGCTGAAGGGAAGCTAGCAGGCATCATAGTTTGACTTCTTATTCACAGTTCTGCCCAGGTTCTTTGGAGTACATTTCTCTCTTTCCACACTCTTTCTTTCTCTCTTTCTCTCTTTCCTCAGGGCTCTGTACTAACTCCTACTTCTGCCTGGAACATTCTCAGAGATCCACATGGTTTCCTCCCCAACCTCATTCAAGTCTTTGCTCCAATGTCACCTTCTCAGTGCGACCTTCCCTGATTTACCTATTTGGTCTTACAAAACCCCTTGCATGTCTTATCTGCCACCCCTATGTATTATGGAAATTTTTTAAACATACAAAAAATTTTAAAGTATCTTCCTCATGTATCTATCATCCAATATCAATAATTTGCAACATTTTTGCAATCTTAGTTTATACATAAACACTTCAGTCTGCATCTTTAAATAAATGTATTTTAGAAACACTGCTACCATGCCATTATCAAATCTAAGAGACTAACATTATCATATACCAGTATATATTCAAATCTCCCGGTTATCTCAAAGTGTCTTGTTACAGTTCATATGTTTGACAAGGTACACATATTGCTTTATAATTTTTCCATAGCTATATCACCACTTAAATTACTACATATTTTACATATCTGCTTCCTGTCTGTATCTCCCATTAGAATTTCAGCTTTGAGCAAACAGAGATTTTTTTTTTTTTTTTTTTTTTTTTTTGCGGTACCTTGCCCTCTGACTGCTGTGACCTCCACCATTGCAGAGCACAGGCAACGGACACGCAGGCCCAGTGGCCATGGCTCATGGGACCAGCCGCTCCGTGGCATGTGGAATCTTCCCGAACCGGGGCACGAACCCGTGTCCCCTGCATCGGCAGGCAGACTCTCTACCACTGCGCCAACAGGGAAGCCCGAGCAAACAGAGATTTTTGTTTTGTCCTTTGTTCTAGGTATCTTTAGCACCTAGAATGGCTTTCACATGCAGTAGGCATTCAATAAATGTTTGTGGAATGAATGAATGAATGGAATTGGCAACAAGGATGTGACAATCAAGGGGTATGCTGTCTAAACCTGGTCAGATCTGTTAGTTTCTATCTCTAAAACTTTGAGCAACTTTTCTGAGCCTTGGTTTTCCCATCTGTAAAGTGGGACTCATAACACCCACTTTGCAGAACTGATTGCAGGGCTGCAGTCTTGTTGTGAGAAACAGAGAAAATATGTGTACAGTGTCTGGCATGTAGTACACCCTCAATGAGGATACTATTTGTATTTTTCATTAAGTTAGAGATCTTGAGATGAGATCATCCTGGATTAGGATTAGCCATAAATCCTATCACTGTGTCCTTATGACAGAAAAGGAGAAGACACAGGGACACACAGGGAAGAAGACCATGTGAAGATAGAAGCAGACACTAGAGTAATGCAGCCACAAATCAAGTAACACAGGACCCATCAGAAGCTAGAAGAGGCAAGAATGGATTCTCCCCTACAGCCTTCAGAGGGAGTGTGGACCTGCCAACACGCTGATTTTGGATTTCTAGCCTCCAGAACAGTGGAGAACAAATTTCTGTTGTTTGGGGATTTCTGTCTTACACCAAGTTTGGGAGTACTGTGCCTGGGCTCAACCAATCCAGTGGTTTGGAGCATGTTCACCATATTTTCAACGGATTTTAAGTTCAGCCCAAACTGGTTCTCAGTCTTCATTTATCTCTCTCTCTCTCTGTCACTATTCTCAATATATCTCCCCCAACTCCCACCTCCACTCTCCTACTTTTATGATGGACTCAGAGGCACCAACAGATCTAATGATTTCTTTCTGGCTTGTTCAGAGAGTTGTGACAATGGGACAAATATCAATTGGAGGGTATCTACTTATGTGATCTGATGCTGTACAAATACATTTTCCATCAACCTATGAAAGGTCAGGAGCATGAGACAAATAGAAATATCAAGAGTGATTGGAGAGGGCCTGCACAGAATGGGAGAGGCAGCATGTGGAAAGGAAGGCCTCTGGAGTATGGAGTTCCAGAGTTTGGAGGATGATTTAACAAATGTATGAGGAAAGGGCAGACAGCAGAAGCAAGAAGAACTACAATCGTGCAGCCTGTGGAACAAAAACCACATTCACAGAAAGACAGACAAGATGAAAAGGCAGAGGGCTATGTACCAGATGAAGAAACAAGATAAAACCCAAGAAAAACAACTAAATGAAGTGGAGATAGACAACCTTCCAGAAAAAGAATTCAGAATAATGATAGTGAAGATGATCAGGGACCTTGGAAAAAGAATGGAGGCAAAGATTGAAAAGATGCAAGAAATGTTTAACAAAGACCTAGAAGAATTAAAGAACAAACAAACAGAGATGAACAGTACAATACCTGAAATGAAAAATACACTAGAAGGAATCAATAGCAGAATAACTGAGGCAGAAGAATGGATAAGTGACCTGGAAGACAGAATGGTGGAATTCACTGCCATGGAACAGAAAAAAGAAAAAAGAATGAAAAGGAAGACAGTCTAAGAAACCTCTGGGACAACATTAAATACAACAACATTCACATCATAGGGCTCCCAGAAGGAGAAGAGAGAGAGAAAGGACCAGAGAAAATATTTGAAGAGATTGTAGTTGAAAACTTCCCTAACATAGGAAAGGAAAGAGCCACCCAAGTCCAGGAAGCACAGAGAGTCCCATACAGGATAAACACAAGGAGAAATACACCCAGACACATAGTAATCAAATTGGCAAAAATTAAAGACAAGGAAAAATTATTGAAAGCAGCAAGGGAAAAACAAAAAATAACATACAAGGAAACCCCCATAAGGTTAACAGCTGATTTCTCAGCAGAAACTCTACAAGCCAGAAGGGAGTGGCATGACATATTTAAAGTGATGAAAGGGAAGAACCTACAACCAAGATTACTCTACCTGGCAAGGATCTCATTCAGAGATGATGAAGAAATCAAAATCTTTACAGACAAGCAAAAGCTAAAAGAATTCAGCACTACCAAACCAGCTCTATAATAAATGCTATAGGAACCTCTCTTAGTGGGAAACACAAGAGAAGAAAAGGACCTACAAAAACAAACCCAAAACAAGAAAATGGTAATAGGATCATACATATCTATAATTACCTTAAACGTGAATGGATTAAATGCTCCAACCAAAAGACACAGGCTCACTGAATGGATACAAAAACAAGACTCATATATATGCTGACTACAAGAGACCCATTTCAGACCTAGGGACACACACAGACTGAAAGTGAGGGGATGGAAAAAGATATTTCATGCAAACAGAAATCAAAAGAAAGCCAGGGTAGCAATACTCATATCAGATAAAATAGACTTTAAAATAAAGAATGTTACAAGAGACAGGAAGGACACTACATAATGATCAAGGGATCAATCCAAGAAGAAGATATAACAGTTACAAATATATAGGCACCCAACATAGGAGCACCTCAATACATAAGGCAAATGCTAACAGCTATAAAAGAGGAAATCGACAGTAACACAATAATAGTGGGGGACTTTAACACCTCACTTACACCAATGGACAGATCATGCAAACAGAAAATTAAGAAGGAAACACAAGCTTTAAATGACACAATAGACCAGATAGATTTAATTGATATTTATAGGACATTCCATCCCAAAACAGCAGATTACACTTTCTTCTCAAGTGCACACGGAATATTCTACAGGATAGATCACATCTTGGGTCACAAATCAAGCCTCAGTAAATTTAAGAAAATTGAAGTCATCTTTTCTGACCACAATGCTATGAGATTAGAAATCAATTACAGGGAAAAAACCATGAAAAACACAAGCACATGGAGGGTAAACAGTATGTTACTAAATAACCAAGAGATCACTGAAGAAATCAAAGAGGAATTCAAAACCTACCTAGAGACAAAGGACAAAACACGACGATCCAAAACCTATGGGATGCAGCAAAAGCAGTTCTAAGAGGGAAGTTTACAGCAATACAACCCTACCTAAAGAAACAACAAACAGCTCAAATAAACAATCGAAGCTTACACCTAAACGAACTAGAGAAAGAAGAACAAACAAAACCCAAAGTTAGTAGAAGGAAAGAAATCATAAAGATCAGAGCAGAAATAAATGAAATAGAAACAAAGAAAACAATAGCAAAGATCAATAAAACAAAAGCTGGTTCTTTGAGAAGATAAACAAAATTGATAAAACCATTAGCTAGACTCATCAAGAAAAAGAGGGAGAGGACCCAGAACAATAAAATTAGAAATGAAAAAGAAGTTACAGTGGACACTGCAGAAATACAAAGCATCCTAAGAGACTACTACAAGCAACTCTATGGCAATAAAGTGGACAACCTGGAAGAAATGGACAAATTCTTAGAGGGGTATAACCTTCCAAGACTGAACCAGGAAGTAATAGAAACTATGAACAGACCATTCACATGTAATGAAATTGAAACTGTGATTAAAAATCTTCCAACAAACAAAAGTCCAGGACCAGATGGCTTCAAAGGTGAATTCTATCAAACATTTAGAGGAGAGCTAACACCCATCCTTCTCAAACTCTTCCAAAAAATTGCAGAGGAAAGACTCCCAAACTCATTCTATGATGCCACCATCACTCTGATACTAAAACCAGACAAAGATACTACAAAGAAAGAAAATTACAGACCAATATCACTGATGAATATAGATGCAAAAATCCTCAACAAAATACTAGCAAACAGAATCCAACAACACATTAAAAGGATCATACACCACGATCAAGTGGGATTTATCCAAGGGATGCAAGGATTCTTCAATATATGCAAATCAATCAATGTGATAGACCATATTAACAAATTGAAGAAGAAAAACCATATCATCATCTCAATAGATGCAGAAAAAGCTTTTGATAAAATTCAACACCCATTTATGATAAAAAACTTTCCAGAAGGTGGGCATGAAGGGAACATACCTCAATATAATAAAGGCCATATATGAGAAACCCACAGCAAACATCATTCTCAATGGTGAAAAACTGAAAGCATTCCTAAGACCAGGAACAAGACAAGGTTGTCCACGCTCACCATTATTATTCAACATAGTTTTGGAACTCCTAGCCATGGCAATCAGAGAAGAAAAAGAAATAAAAGGAATACAAATTGGAAAAGAAGAAGTAAAACTGTCACTGTTTGCAGATGACATGATACTATACATAGAGAATCCTAAAGATGTCACCAGAAAACTACTAGAGCTAATCAATGAATTTGGTAAAGTTGCAGGATGCAAAATTAATGCACAGAAATCTCTGGTATTCTTATACACTAATGATGAAAAATCTGAAAGAGAAATTAAGGAAACACTCCCATTTACCACTGCAACAAAAAGAAGAAAATACCTAGGAATAAACCTACCTAGGGAGACAAAAGACCTGTATGCAGAAAACTATAAGACACTGATGAGAGAAATTAAAGATGATACAAACAGATGGAGAGATATACCATGTTCTTGGATTGGAAGAATCAATATTGTGAAAATGACTCTACTACCCAAAGCAATCTACAGATTCAATGCAATCCCTGTCAAATTACCAATGGCATTTTTTACAGAACTAGAACAAAAAATCTTAAGATTTGTATGGAGACACAAAAGACCCTGAATAGCCAAAGCGGTCTTGAGGATAAAAAATGGAGCTGGAGGAATCAGACTCTCTGACTTCAGACTATACTACAAAGCTACAGTAATCAAGACAATATGGTACTGGCACAAAAACAGAAATATGGATCAGTGGAACAGGATAGAAAGCCCAGAGATAATCCCACACACCCATGGTCAACTAATCTGTGACAAAGGGGGCAATGATATACAATGGAGAAAGGACAGCCTCTTCAATAAGTGGTGCTGGGAAAACTGGACAGCTACATGTAAAAGAATGAAATTAGAACGTTCCCTAACACTACACAAAAAAATAAACTCAAAATGGATTAAAAACCTAAATGTAAGACCGGACACTATAAAACTCTTAGAGGAAAACATAGGAAGAACACTCTTTGACATAAAACACAGCAAGATCTTTTTTGATCCACCTCCTAGAGTAATGGGAAAAAAACAAAAATAAACAAATGGGACCTAATGAAACTTAAAAGTGTTTGCACAGCAAAGGAAACTACAAACAAGATGAAAAGACAACCCTCAGAATGGGAGAAAATATTTGCAGACGAATCAATGGACAACAGATGAATCTCCAAAATATATAAACAGCTCATGCAGCTCAATATTAAAAAAACAAACAACCCAATCCAAAAATGGGCAGAAGACCTAAACAGACATTTCTCCAAACAAGACATACAGATGGCCAAGAAGCACATGAAAAGCTGCTCAACATCACTAATTATCAGAAATGCAACTCAAAACTAGAATGAGGTATCACCTCACACCAGTCAGAATGGGCATCAACCGAAAATCTACAAATGACAAATGGTGGAGAGGGTGTGGAGAAAAGGGAACCCTCTTGCACTGTTGGTGGGAATGTAAATTGATATAGCCACTATGGAGAACTGTATGGAGGTTCCTTAAAAAACTAAAAATAGAATTACCATATGACCCAGCAATCCTACTACTGGGCATATACCCAGAGAAAACCATAATTCAAAAAGACACATGCACCCGCATGTTCATTGCAGCACTATTGACAATAGCCAGGTCATGGAAGCAACCTAAATGCCCATTGACAGACGAAGGGATAAAGAAGAAATGGTACATATATACAATGGAATATGACTCAGCCATAAAAAGTAATGAAATTGGGTCATATGCAGAGACATTGATGGATCTAGAGACTGTCATTCAGTGTGAAGTAAGTCAGAAAGAGAAAAACAAATATTGTATATTAACACATATATGTGGAACGTAGGAAAATGGTACAGATGAACCAGTGTGCAGGGCAGAAATTGAGACACAGATGTAGAGAACAAACGTATGGACAGCAAGGGGGGAAAGTGGGGGTGGGGTGGGGGTGGGATGAATTGGGAGATTGGGATCAACATGTATACACTAATATGTATAAAATGGATAACTAATAAGAACCTGCTGTATAAAAACATAAAATAAAATAAAAAACAGTGACTGGAGATAGAAATATTTCAAATAGGAGATAAATCAGTGTGTGTACATGTGTATGTGCTTGTGTGTGTATGTGTGTGGGCTGATGTGTATGATTAGTGTGTGTGCGTCCAGGTAAGAGAAGCAGGATTGTGGCTTAACAACTTAAGTGGTACTAAGCTGAGTCTGACTCCACCATGCCACTGGGGGCATTCAGGGGTTAATTGTTACTGGTGTGTCGCTGTGTGGGGTGGTGCCCTTCTGGGGGCCATTTGCAGAAATGACTAGGAGTGTCTTGGATAGATTTTAAGGTAAGGGAAGAGAAAATGGGAACACAGATTTGGTGTGAGGAACATGACTCAGTGTGAAAGGGAAGGGAGTAGTTTTCATTCTAGATCTGCCTTCCCTTTCTGTCCGGCCTAGGCACTTACTTGTGTAGGTAAAAGTACACTAAAGCTCTTCTGTCACCACAGTTTCCATATGTGGTAACCCAGCTACATGCAGGGAATCAAGGCAAACCTTTCTTCCAGTTCATTGGGGAGCAGGTGGCCTGGCCAAGGACACCAGGCTCAGCTTGGGTTTTGGAGAGAGCAGTGGCAGGAGTGTCACCATGGCATGGGAAGCAGGAAGGAGAAACCCCATGGAGATTCCATGGAGCTCCCAGACATATTTGGGAGTGGGGGGTAGACTAGGGCAGGGCTGGATTCGGCTCTTGTGGGTGGAAATGGAGCCAGAGAAACAGGGTTTTACTTCTCTCTTCTGTTTCTCTCATGGAGGTGCCGGCTTTGACTCCAGGCTGGAATGACCTGGGAATCACCGGTGACAGGAGGGGTATGAATCCAGTTACATTTATTGAAAGCCTGTCATTGCTGGAACTCATTGAAAACAAGCTTATTTTACAAAGCCAATGAAAAGAACTTGTAAGACTTGTTATAATTTAGTGAAATTGATCAATAAAAAGAATTTACTTTGCATAGATGTGGATAACAAACGAATGACAAAATCTCCAGGATTAGAACCTATTAAGGCTATCATATCCTATTTGCATCATACACTTGTGGTCGTATGGCCCTCCTCTCTCCCCTCAGTCTCTCTCAGCCAACTCAGGCCTGTCAGTCAGGAGGTGTCCAGTATCTGGCAGCATCTCAGCATCTCCACTCAGGCCTCCACTCACCCAGCAGCTTCTCCCAGAAGAGCAGCTAGGAATCCTGGCGATCAGGGACTCCCACTGGGTCACCTTTAATTGTGGTGAAGTGTTCTGCTTTTCAATTGAGTACTGTGGTTACCATGGGCAAGGCGCTGTGTTAGGCAGATTGGGGAAATCTGCATGGCTCCACACACTGCCTTCACCCTTAGGAGTGTTTCAGGAGAGTGAACACACTGAAATTAGAAAAGGAAGAGAAAAGAAAGCAACAGAAGGACAGTGTCATGTAGTGTTCATGTCCTGATGTAGTCTCATTTGTTTACTTTTTCTTTTAGTGCTTGTGCTTCTGGTGTCATATCCAAAAATATCATTGTCAAGACGGATGTCAAGGAGCTTTTTCTGCAAGGACAATTTTAACGGACCCTGGAGGAGTGGAGGGCGCTGTCAGATTTGCCCACTAGGGGGCGGGCTTGGCCAACTCACTGGCCCCTTGTGAGCTGGGCGGTGGTGGCCTGTCCATCTTCTTTCCCCACAAAGGTTTCCACAACCCCTTCAGAAGTGAGTGCTTGAAAAACACCATTTTTCTTTTGTAGTTCTTGAAAAGGACTACTCAGAAAATTATGAAAATACAGAAAACCACAAAGAAAATTTATCCACAGTCTTAGAACACTGGGAGTCCACTAGCATTTTAGTGTGGAATGAGTTGACTTTTCCTTTTTAAAGTAGCAACTGGCATCTCAATTCCTTTTGTGTGGGGGGGGTTCTATTTCCTTTCTTCATGTATTCTTTTTCTTTTTCTTTTTTTGAGAAAAATAAACTGGTTTATTTTCTGGGTTCAGAGCGGGAGGACATCTTGTCCCTGGATACAGGAAGGAGAGAGATGGGGTGTGGGGACTGGGTGTCCTCTGACAAAAGGGATTCAGAGCTGGGAGGAAGCTGGATGACCTGGCTCTTTTTTGGCAACAAATGCAAAATCGTTTGTTGCACTGTGTGAATGGGTATTTTAGGGGTGCTGTGCGGAGGTGTTAATTTCACATCTAGGTCAAAACAAACACCATAAACATGGAGTCTGGGATGAGGGAACTCAGGAGGCCATGAGCACAGAAACCCACGTGAAGCTGCAGAAATCTGGAGCTTTGGACTTCAGGCATTTGGACATGTACAGTTTGTGGTGAATTGACAGGGGTGAGTCAGCTATACCCGGAAATCTGGGGAAAGGAAAACATCTGGCTGGGTTATTGTGTCATGCTAGAAATATACCACTGGAATCATGCTGTTATTATATATATATATATATATATATATGTATGTATGTATGTATGTATGTATGTATGTATGTATGTATGTATCAATACACCACTACTCCTTCCAGTGACCAGAGGAGACATCAGCTACCAATTCATGGGAGCTGATACTCAAGAAGAAACTTTCTGCTCATCTTGGCTTAAACATAATACCCATTCTAGAGAGGACAATCCTCTTATAAGGCCTTTGATGGATGATTCAAGGCTTCCCACATTTGCCTCCAACTTTTCTCTCTAGCTCTAAACAACGACATGCCATCAAATGGAATGCTCTCTGGTGCCCAACAAAGCCTTCACTGTTCTTGTATTACTTTGTAAGTCTTTGGAGGTCTCCAGCAGTGCTCCCACCTCAATAACATTCCAGCATCCTTCAGTGAGTATCCAAGAGCTGCTTCTGCAGCAAAGTGTTCTAACCATTTAAGCTTCAGAGGAGTTTATGTGATCACTTCTTCATTTAAATCTTCACAGCACTCTGTATATTTTAGTAAACCCTAGCAAGTGTTTTGCCACCAAGACTTCTTCCATGGTTAATGCTTTTTGTTTCCTGTTTAAGAAACCACGTCTGCCCCAATTTACCTAAGTATCAATCAAATCACATTTTTGACAGCCAGGAAAGAAGTCTGCTAGGAAAAATATTGTAAAGTGGGGAGCAGCGAGGAGGCTGCTAAGGAGAAGATCAGGCCACAATTGTCAGGACTTTATTCATCACTTAGTCAAAAGATTTAACCAATGTATAGATGGAGATGGTATGTTTGGGATGTTCAATGAGATATTCCTGTAGGTCATTTGTTGTAATTACAGCAATTTGGGAGTTCCCTGGTGGGCTAGTGGTTAGTATGTCGCACTTTCTCTGCAGAGGCTCAGGTTCGATCCCTGGTCAGGGAACCATCCTGTATGTCGTGCAGCGCAGCCGAAAAATACCAAAAAAAAATAATAATAATAATAAATTTTTAAAATAACAGAAATTTGAAGTAAAAGGAGGTAGAGTGAATAACACTATTTGCCATTTCCTCAAGATGCTCTGTGAATATGAAGAATGTATCGGGCCATAGAGCAAGGACTAACACCCTATAGCTCGTGGACTATAGTACAGTCTGCCAGTTGCTTTCATAAATATGTCTTACTGGAACATGTATTGTCTATGACTGCTTTTGTACTGTAACAGCAGAGTTAAGGAGTTGAGACAGAGACTGTGTTGCCCACAATGCTGAAAATAGTTACTACCTGGGCCTTTAAAAATATTAGCAATCTCTGCTAGAGAACATTATTATAGCTGTGATTACCATTCCTGGGATCCTTGAGACTCACCAGATGGTAGAAACTGCTGATGGTGTGCCAGGGACCCCTGGACAAAAGTACAGACACCCTCTGGGGTATTTTTTGGTTATTTGAAATGTTTCAATGCTTCCTATGAGACATAATTTAATTAAACCATAACAAGAATCTAAAATAGAGCAAAGGATTGCCTCTGGTCTTGCATTCTGCTGTAAGAATATTTGCACACTTGTTGCTTTGAATTGTCTTTGTTAGAGAAGAGAGAATGGAAACCCAAATGAAAATGAGAGACATATATGGACGTCGTCATTGTCAGTCATCTGGGGATAATTAGAGGAGACAGATGACCTTGAGGGAAAGGACCATATCCATGGACATAGGATATGTGCACAGTGCCTGATTCCAGGCAGCCTTTGGTGTGGGTCCTCTTAAAAGGGGGATGCTCAAGTCTCTGCTCTGCTCGGTTCCCAAAAACAGCCCACAAGTTAAAAAGAGAGACCTCTGTGTTGGACAGCTAACAAGGGCAGATCATGTCTTCATAGTATCTTAATTAGGAAATAAAGGGATTTGTAAAAAAAATCATTTTTGACTGATGTCTCTCCCTTAGCATCCTGGATCTTGTATTCATTGACTCAAACAACAATACTTTTTATGCTACTGAAATCTGGCAAGATGAAGAAAATTTCCCCTGATCCTTGGACCGTGACAAGAGACTATGGGTCAGGATGGGGACTGGGGCTCCCAGCAAGAACTGTCATTTCTATGTCTGATGGAAGGGAGGTGACTTCCCTGAGGATCGACTTTCTTGGAGTTTTCTTTCTCTCAGAACCCACAGAGATGAAGAATGGTTTCGTTTCTTTGGTGCTGCTGCTATTATTAGCAGAGGCTTCTGGTGCTATGACTTCTGTCATCATCCCAGAAATCAAGAATGCATTGCTCAACAATGACGTTTCTTTTCCTGTACACACACACACACACACACACACACACACACACACATTTGGTTGACTGAAATGGCAATGTATTTGCTGTGTGATACTGTGTAAGAAACTAGCTCTTTCAGTTCCTCCTCTGAAAATGGGGTTATTGACCACCTACCTTCTGGGGCTGTTGTGAATATCAAGTAAGATGATCCCTGTGAATGGCCTCACTTGATTAATGTAGCTTGTTGTTGCCCATAATGATAACAGTACTAACAAATAACATTTTCAGATGCTTTCCATGTGCCAGGCAATGTTACAGGCACTTTATATGTATCTCATTTAATCCTCACAAAAGATATAAGAAATCTAAGCTCAGAAAGGCTAAACAACTTACACAAGGTCACAAAAAGAATGTGTTAATTTCATCTGCCACTTAGTTCTCAGGTCCTGAGTCCTGGTTTTTAAGGTTTCCTTTCTTTTTCTGTGTAAATCAGGTTCCTAGCAGGAAACTGATGTTGAACTCAAGCTGAGTAATTAAAGAAAGTTGAATAAGAAGTGGTTTGGGTTCAGAGATAAGAAGAGATGATGTAACACCCTGGGGCTAATAACACACTAGGGCCCCAAGCCCCAAGAGAAAGGAGAAGTTATAGGAACCTGAAAAAAGAAGTGTAAACAGAAGGCCAACTGACAGCACCTGTGGGCTTCAGCAGAGGAAGGTTCTGCAGGGTGGAAGCCCCAGAAGCGACAAGGATACTACTCCCTCCCTCTGAGCTCTTGTGTCTCCCTTTGGCCAAACCCACTGGGAAGCCAGAGACCATGGAGCTCCCTCTCTGACGGTGACAGTCTGCTGGGGAAGGATGCAGAGTGGATCTGAAGGGGCAAGTGGAAACTATCGAGTCCTGACTCCATGGAGTCATAATGCCTACATTTCTTGTTTACAGAAATGCATGCTCAGAAGCAAAAACTTAGAGGTAGAGGAGAAGGAAACACAGAGAAATAAATAAAGATAAAAAGTATTGCTAACATTTTGGTGTATACCTTCCCCAAGAAGCAAACTTAGAGAACCACCCTCACGTGTCACTACCAAATCTTCTACCTGCCTAAATCTATGCCTTCAGCCTGCCTTCCCTTCCATAGTTTGGATGAATTATCCCTAGTGTTTTAAAAAAAAACGGTTCAGCATCATAATTTTGTTCTAGTTCACATCCCATGTCACCTCCTTAAAGACTTCTCTCCAGCAATTGTCAGCTCTTTGGTATCACAGTTTTTCCATCCCTACTGCAGCACTCTCATCAGCACATAAACATTCATTAATATCACCCACTTTCAAACATAATCTCCCCTCAGCCATCTCCAGCTATAGCCACCCAAGTTCCTGCTTTTACAGCGAAACTACTCAGAAGAACTGTCTCCTCACTTCTTGTTTTCTCAACTCATTGCAAAAGAGCATTTCCTTCATCACTTTTTTTTTTTTTCCAGTAGGCGGGCCTCTCACTGTTGTGGCCTCTCCCTTTGCGGAGCACAGGCTCCGGAATCGCAGGCTCAGCAGCCATGGCTCACGGACCCAGCCGCTCCGCAGTATGTGGGATCCTCCCGGACCGGGGCACGAACGCGTGTACCCTGCATCGGCAGGCGGACTCTCAACCACTGCGCCACCAGGGAAGCCCGGAAAGGATATTCCTTTAAAAAAATTTTTTTAAATTAATTTTTATTGGAGTATGGTTGCTTTACGATGTTGTGTTAGCCTCTACTGCACAACAAAATGAATCAGCCAGACACATACAGATATCCCCTCCCTTTTGGACTTCCCTCCCATTTAGGTTACCACAGTGCATTATGTAGAGTTCCCTGTGCTATACAGTATGTTCCCATCAGTTGTCTATTTTATACATAGTATCAATAGTGTATATGTGTCAATCCCAGTCTCCCAATAGGATATTCTTTTTTGACTGGGGTTGACACCCTTTAGGAGGAGAATGCTATTTGTCATGCTCCCCATTTCTTGTCTGGTGAATCTGTGCTATGTCTCAGAGTGTTCATCTTTCTGTTTCCGCCCACCCCCACCACAGTGAGACCACAAAGAACTCCTTGGACAGCAGCCTACGGCAACTAAAATGCCATTTCACCTGGAACTTGGTAGAGGGAGAAAATTCCTTGGATGATTTTGAAGACAGTGTAACCTGACTGAGTTTCAGAACAGCGAATTCCAAGCCACAATGTGCAACATATTGGCCTACATAAAACACTGCAGAGGCCAGCACGAGGCAGCCCTGGGATGCTTACGGCAGGCTGAAGAGTTCATCCAGCGAGAGCACGCTGACCAGGCAGAGATCAGAAGCCTGGTCACCTGGGGAAACTACACCTGGGTCTACTACCACCTGGGAAGATTCTCAGAAGCTCAGGTTTATGTAGACTAGGTGAAACAAGTATGCCAGAAGTATTCCAGCCTCTACAGAATTGAGAGTCCTGAGATGCATTGTGAGGAAGGGTGGACACGGTTAAGGTGTGGAGGAAACCAAAATGAAAGGGCCAAGGTGTGTTTTGAGAAGGCTCTGGAAAAGAAACCCAAGACCCAGAATTCTCCTCTGGACTGGCCATCGCGAGCTACCGTCTGGATAACTGGCCACCGTCTCAGAATCCCGTTGACCCTTTGAGGCAAGCCATTCAGCTGAATCCTGACAACCAGTATGTCAAAGTCCTCTTGGCCCTGAGACTTCAAAAGATTAATAAAGAAGGTGAAGGAGAGAGGTCAGTCAAAGAAGCTTTGGAGAAAGCTCCATTGGCAACAGATGTGCTTCGTGGGGCAGCAAAGCTGTATGGAAGAAAAGGTGACCTGGACCAAGCTATAGAACTCCTGAGAAAGGCTCTAAAATGCATGCCAAACAACACCTACCTGCATTGCCACATTGGGTGCTACTATAGGGCCAAAGTCCTTCAAATACAGAAAATGGGTGGGAAAAGAGAGAAGTTACAGGAACTAATAGGACACGCTCTAGATCATTTAAAGAGAGCTGATGAGAGCAATGGAAATTTCTTCCATATCTGCTCCTGTATCGCCTGTCTCTCTTCACAAGCATGTCGGTATGAAGACGCAGAGTATTACTTTCAAAAACAATTCAGCAAAGAGCTTCCTCCTGTAGCCAAACAAGTGCTCCATCTGCGATATTGCAACTTTCAGCTGTATCAAATGAAGTGTGAAGACAAGGCCATCCACCATTTTATGACAGGTGTGAAAATAAACCAGGAGTCAAAGGAGAGAGAAAAAAATGTAAAACAGACTGCAAAAATTTGCCAAAATCAACCTCTCAAAAAACAGAGCAGATCCTAAGGCTTTGCATCTCTTGGCGTTTCTTCAGGAACTGAATGGAGAAATGCAGCCAGCAGAGAAAAACTCTGAGAGGGTTTTGGACTCTGGAAACCTCATCCCTTTAGCATCTTTAAGCGAGGAATAAGAATCGGAATGTGGTACCCATAGGGCTACTGCTGGAAGGGAGCTGAAACCCTTCCACCAAGTTGGTATTCAAAATATTTAACAACTGGTATGGCATTGGCATGGACTTAGGCCCTGGCCACAGTACAGGATCAGGGTTAAGGAGAAACTCTGCTGGGTAAGTGTTAACACTTGAATGGCTCACAGAGTTCTGGGAGGGGGACTAGATTGGGTGAAGGTCCTGGGGCTCAGTAAAGGGGCTATTTCCCAATTGACCTCTTGGGATCAGTTGGCACTGTGACATTCCCTCTGTGGGGTGATGTCTTGGGTTTGTTTCTATGTTTCTATAAAGCAGTCAGATACCTCACACCTGTAACACTGTGGTCCTTTTAAGCAATGTTTTTCCATCCTTGGAGTCATTTTAGATCCTGTACAGATTGGTCCTGTGATACAGTTCAATGCAGGCTGTCCCAAAATATGCCAGTGGCATACTGATTACTCGGAATTTGTTGCTTGAGAAAACAGCCAGCGCAAGAAGAACACTCTGACCGTCCTCTGAAAGCAGGAAATAAATCTCCCATGTGAAAGGTACCCTCACTGTAGCAGGAGGTAGGGAGACATCCTTGTCGCCGGAGACAGGGAACTGAGGGCCGAGAAGGCTATGTAAACCAGGTCTGCTTAGATTCTCCACTAATTCGTACCCAAGCCCAAGTTTCTTTGCCTTGGC
Source organism: Mesoplodon mirus (assembly GCF_964341445.2). Taxonomy (NCBI): domain Eukaryota; kingdom Metazoa; phylum Chordata; class Mammalia; order Artiodactyla; family Ziphiidae; genus Mesoplodon; species Mesoplodon mirus. Next base: position 193,136,804 of record NC_138977.1, read on the forward strand.
AATTCCTCACAAATTTATTATTTCTTTGCCTAAAAGGTATAAAAGCTGCTTGCTTTGGTCACTTCTTAGGCTGTATCTATGAGACCTCCATATGTATGAAATTAACTTAGATTTTCTCCTGTTCATTTGTCTTGTGTCAATTTAATTATTAGATCAGCCAGAGGAACCCCAAAGGGTAAGGTGAAATTGCCCCTCCCCGACACCCTGCATAGACACTAATGTGTTGTGTCCATCCAAAGGCTGGGGGACCAAAGCCTAGAGAGGGCTGGGTGCTCTCTCTCTCTCCCTTCTGCCTTTTTCCCCCTCCTCCTCAGAAAAGCCTCCATCTAGGATTGTCTCTACAAACAACATGAGTTCAACTGTCCCATTAACTGAAGGGGGAAGAGAGTTTTTAGAAAAAGAGAGCAGAGAACAGGTCAAATCTAGAAGGAACATATCTAAAAGAAATGGGGTCCGGCAACCACAATACAAGAGTTTCAGGAGGCATGTGGGGAGATTTCACCTCCTTTCTGCCCCCCCTGTAATCATAACACACCATGTGAAGGATTAAAAAGTAGATTCTGTACAATATGCTAGAAACCAAAATAATACTTTTCTATAAAACTTATATGGAAAAATGTCTTACCAGTAGGAATGGGGAAAGATAGGCAAAAGAGAAGGAGGGAACAATGCTGATTTGTCATCGTACATTATAAACTTACGGAGAAATTTTCATTTTCTTAGCCACTATTGGGAAAATGTCTTGATAACATGAAGACTTGCTTTATTCAGAAATGCTTTGATGAGCCCAGGTTCAAGATGATAGGAAAGTGGCTGGACAGAGGAATTATTGGGTGGTTAAGGACCTAGTGAAAGGTCTTAGGAAATAATAATGGAGGTTTTTTCCCCCCATTAGAAATATTGTATATTAGGTGATATAAAACTTCATTTAACCCTGAAAATCTTGAGGGAAACCACAAAAGTCATGGTATGCCTGGGGCAATTGGGATTTTCTAGGTAAATATTGAATGGCCAGGGACAGACATCAAGGTTGGTGTGAATCAAAACAGTCAGCGGACCCAGCATGAGACCACCAGTCACCCTCTGGGTTGCAAAATGATTGCCTGTTGGAATTAATTTAAATTTAAATGGTGGTTATCAGGGGCTGCGGTGTGGGGAGGAATAGGAGAAATGTAGTTTAAGGGTGTAAACTTCCAACTGGTAGATAAATAAGACCTGGAGGTTTAATGCACAGTATAGTGAATATTTTTTGTTTTAAAAATAGCGTGGTGTGCACTTGAGATCATCAGTATACATAGTGTGGATGCCTGAAAAAGTCATCGACTTAATTAATAAATAATTTAGGTGTGATGGAACATAAAGGCGTGTTCTGGTTTTTCTGAAATTTTGCTGTACCTTAAATCTTCCAGACTCAACTACTGATACATACAATGTTACACTGAGCATGAACTGGCTCCATATAACACAGACTGGTCTAACTTCATGACCACTGAATAGAACAACCATTTCCTCTACAGCTTTAAGAGTCCAGGGCTTCAGTTTACACCCTGACACCACCCCCACGCACCACGTGTACATAAACACCCTGCCCCCACAGGGAAGCAGGTGGGCTGCTGCCCTACTCTCTGCTAGATCTTGTCAACATCTTGTGCTTCCATCCACATTCTCTGTCCTCTTCTGATGTCCATTATAAGAAACGAGGAGTATCTCCAATTCTGTTTAGGCCCCATCCTGGAGGCAATCTAAACACACGTGGGAGAATTTTTTCTGTTAAATAAAGAACAAAGAGAGACAGGAAGCCGAGAAGTCTCTCTTCTTTCTCAAGAGGCCTCTGGTGGAAAATACAATTCACACCAGCCGCAAAGGTAAACTTATTCTATTGCACTGAATTGGGCAAGTGTCCATTGCAGGGGAAGATTTAGCTCACTTGGCCTGAGTAACTTATTATCGGATCTGGTGCCTGGGGAGAAAACCTGGGAGTGTTCTGAGTGGAGGGTAAGATCGGCAGGCATGCTGACCTTGAGAGAGGACCATCGGCGCCTGCAGAGTGCTAAAGAAGGTACCCCAGGTGTATGTGACCTTGTCCTTGCACGTCATGCCACCAAAACCCTTGCTGGAACAGGAGCCCAAAAGGAAAAAAGGTAGAAAGGGTAGGGAAGAGATGTATGTCATATTACACTTAATATTTATTCGAGGACTTAAAGCTAAGAGAAATGATTGGAAAACAATCAAAACAATTATGTATGTAGCTCTTGTTTCCTGAAATCTCACTATCCAGAAATAACAAATGGAGCCACATTAAATGGAATGACTTGTAATTCCCTGGCGCTTAACCATATCTCTCGGTGCATTTCCCTCCCCTCAGACTCACCAAATAAATAACAAGCCCCCAACAGGTGTCTCCTAAGTGTGGATGAACAAGTCTGTCAGACTTACCTGATAACATCTGCCTCTTGCATGGCTCCAGCACCCACAATGTCCTCTGCCCACAAACCTGCTTCAATACAGCTCGTCATTCTCTGTATTTGATTGTCACCTGGAGAGTACTGATATCCCTGCCAAAGACGTTCTCCATGAAGGAGTGAGGAGAATTTCTCTCATCCTGCCTGGGTTCTAAGTGATACTAATTATTCCTCAGCCTCAGAGTCCTCAGCAAAAGATTCATCAGCCTCTGCCCCCAGCCCCCTTTTCCACACAACTTTCATCTTTCTTTCCACTTCATGTCAGCTGACTTGCACAATGTGTGTCCAGGGCGACTGGAAGCATGGAAGTGTGAGAATTCTGAAGATACTCACAGATAGGATCCCTAGCATGTGCAGCGTCAACCCTGGAGGCCAATGTGGAAAACGTGCGCTCCAACTAGAGACCACGTACTCCTGTTTCCTCCCTTCCTCCACCATTTCCCCCATCGTCTCTTTTGCGGAAGGAGGTAACTTCATTTGACTGATAACAAAAATTCTTTATGATTTACAGCAGAGTTGCCTCATTACTGGTAATCTATGCCTTCTTGGGAGGCCACAAAGAGGGAAACTGACTAAAATCTTTTCTGTAAAAATGGTAAAGTGCCTTTGGAAAAACAGTTTGGCAGTTCCTCAAATGGTTAAACACAGAATTACCACATGACCCAGCCATTTTATTCCTAGGTATATACCCACGAGAAATGGAAACGCACATTCACATAAATTTGTACATGAATGTTTATAGGAGTATTCACAACAGCCAACAGGCGGATCCATCAACTGATGAACTGATGTATTAAATAAAGTATCTCCATACAGTGGGGTATTATTCAGCAATAAAAATAAAGTACTTACTGATACATGCTACAACATAGATGAAATTTGAAAATATTATGCTAAATGAAAGAAGCCAGTCACAAAAGGTCACATATTGTATGATTCTATTTATACGAAATGTCCAAAGTAGGCAAATCTATAAGAGACAGAAAGTACATTAGTGGTTGCCTAGGCCTGGGAGGGATGGGAGGACTGGAGGTGACAGCAAAGGGGGGTAGGGCTTCTTTTTGGGGGAAATGAGAATATTCAAAATTGACTGTGGTGATGGTTGCACAGCTCTGTGAAATGCTGAAACTATTGAATTGTATAGTTTAAATGGGTGAATTGTACGGTATGTGGATTATATTTCAATATGGCTATTTAAAAAAAGAATGAGTACTCTTGTTATAAATGTATATAAAGAAAGCAAGCTTTCCTTTCATCACCTTCTATTTTTAACCTCTAAGTTTGTTGGCACTGTGTTGTGCCCTTTTTATTACTAACATTTTAAGTACCATCATTACTTTTGCACTCAAGAGACATGTTGGAGAAATTCTATATTCTATTTTCTGAGTAGGGTGTGGGGATGAAAATCTGGTCCCACTTGTTTTAGTTTTAAATACCCGTTCACAGGAACCATTCATCAGCAAATTGGCACAAAGGAAGAGTTTAAAAGCAGAAGAACATGTGAGTCACTGTGTAAGTCTAAATGTACGTGTGTACAAATTTAAGCACACTATGAATTACTTAACACATAGAATGTTATTCAACTACCATATGCAGCTGCTGCAAATGCCATGCTAATTCACGAGCGCTGTGTAAGCCAGGAATTAGAACAAGAAAAGCAGCAAGAAATGGGCAGCTGGTGCAACTGTACTGGAAAATAACTTCATAATGTAAGATCTATTGCATTCAGGCTGAGAGGAAGGCTTTGGCCAGTTCAGTAAATTTGCCTTTTCTCTGATCTAACCACTTCCGATCATTTCTGCACTTCAAAGTAGTGTCTATCCCTAAAATCAGCACCCTCACAACACAGAAATTTTCATGACACAATTTCCTTTCTCTTTGAGCAAAGAAGGCAAGAGATAGAGACACATTTTCCCTGGGCTGGATGTTTAAGGTTTCAAGTCTCGCTATGCCAGGATTAAGCACCAGTTTCTCAGTAACACAGATGCCATGTGTTCCTTAAAAATTTTACATTTTGTGTGTCTGTGGTATGTGGGACGTTTAAGGTTTCAAGTCTCACTATGCCAGGATTAAGCACCGGATTCTCAGTAACAGAGATGCCCTGTGTTCCTTAACAAATTTACATTTTGTGTGTCTGTGGTATGTGGGCCCTCTAAAGCACAGGGCCAAAAGCAGGGGCCCCTCTTACCTGGGTGACACTATAAAAGATATAAAGGGATGTCACTTTATCACTACCAGGATAACAAATTGTTAAGTCAGACAACCAACAGAATTACAGACTTTCCCAGTTGCAGGTTACTCTGGTTGGACATAACACAGTCTCTGAACTTGAAGTATCTTATGGTACTCCCACTGGTGGGAAAAAACAAACAGGTGTCCGTTTTGTTACACAAGCATCTCTCTCACCTTCTGCAGCTTCAGAATGGAGGGAGCCTTTCTCCTGTGCAATTGACAATTCTTTCATCTTCAAATCAGCCATGAGGACTATATTCCCTATATTTTCACGGATATTTACATCATAGAAAATTTTATTTAAAAAAAAATCTCTCAGGGTATTATCACTCCTTCAGAGCTTAAAGCATAAATATGTAAATTTATCAGCTAGGCAGCTTGCTTGCCTTAGACCTCAGAGATTTTGAAAGTGCTCAGGGTTTACTCCAGGGCTTGGCTTCTTATATTTAGCATGGGGGCAAAAAAAAATCAGGCTCAGTGATTTGACTCATGGATAATCCCAGAGCTAGTAAATAACACACAGAATTAAATCCAGGTCTCAAGGTGCAAATTGTCTCCCACAAGTAAATTGACTTGACGAAGTTACTTTTCACAACATATTTCTGGAGCAGTCTTTCACAATATGTGCTCCCAGAAACCCCTACATCAGAATCTCCTACAGACTTCATTAAAAATGCAATTTCCTGGGACCCACCCTAGAGTTAGGGTCAGATTCCTGGGAGCCCGGGTTTTTTTGTTTTTTGGTGATTTTTTTTGCTGCGCCCCGAGGCCTGTGGGATCCTAGTTCCCCCACCAGGGATGGAACCCACACCCCCTGCAGTGGAAGCACAGAGTCTTAACCACTGGGTGGCCAGGGAAGTCCCCAGTCATGATTTTTAAATGATTTACTTCCACTGAATCATGACAGAAACCCTTAAGTTTCCTTTTCCTCCTCTTGATTTGAAATCAGTTTCACTTTCCAAATCCTCTTCCCTTTCATAAAGGCAGTCACTCAGAGACTGGGAGAAAGCATCAGCTGATGCCTTCTCCCCACCCCACGTCCCTCTTTTATAGCTCCTTCACTACTTACCTTGAGGTAGACGTGAAAGACTTCTGAAGAGCAAATCAGCTTGGACACCAGCTTTTCAGAACAGCAGAGAACAGATCACCATCATGAGGTCAGTGAGATACCTTGCAAGCACCCTCAATCTTGAAACCAAATTGTAAGCTTAGCTTCTTGGGTGCAGGCAAGTTCCAGAGTTGTCCTGTTGCTTGTGGACTAAACATGCCTTTACCAATAGGGGTACTTTTTATTTCTGTGACTTTTCCTGGTGTGTACACTCAGACTCCCTAAGCTTCACGGGTGGAGCTGGGAGCCAGGAGCTGGATGTGAGGGAGGCTTGGCAGGAGTGGTTAGATCCAATCAGGTACCAAGTTTGCTGGTTCAAAGTCAGATCTAAGCAAATTACTCTTTTGAGGCTTTTTCTGTTGTTTTCTTTGAAAGAACTAAGAGGCTTTCTTCTTGTCATTTTAAAAGGAAACATTTCTTTTCAGCAGATGTTATGAAAGATGAAATTGGTAGTAAAAAGGCAACCCATGTTGGGAATTTTGCCCTGAAAGTTGGATCACTTCAAGGTGGGAAGTGGAAAAAACAATCCTTACAGATGGACATTTTTTCCATTTCTTATATGAAAACAAACTGGAAGCTGAGAGTTTATTTATTTATTTAAAAAAATTTTTTTTTATTGAGAGTTTATTTTTTATCCCTGTAATGAGAACTTGTGAGCAGCAGAAAATAATTTCTCTTCAAAACATAATGACCTAATCTCTTTCCTAATACTGATCTAATTTCTAATGAAGGAAAGCAGAGCAATGGTTGCCCGGGGATGGTAGAGGGTGAGACTGGGCTTGACCAGGAGGGTACACAGGGGATGATGCAAATAGTCTATAGGGAGATAGTGGTGGTGGTTACATGGGTATATACATTTGTCAAAATTCATCAAACTACACTTTAAATGGGTTCATTTTATTATATGTAAAGTACAATCTTAGTAAACTTGATTTTCAAAGATGCATATAGACCTGCTTGAGTTCTAACATCAGTTAGAGCCTCAGGAAAAATACAGCTGAGAGAAAAGGAAAACTTTCCCATCAGACACCTATGGGAAGGGATTGAGGGGTTGACTGGCTGGGGAGGGAGCGTCCTAGTGACCATTCCGGGAATGAGGACAGGGCGATCCAAGGGCTCCCAAATGCTCTGCAGGCTTGTGTCTGGGGACGGGGTGGATAAGAGGAATTCACTGCTAAACGCCTCAGGTCACTTCCCCTATGTGATGGGCTTCAAGTCATGAGTGATGTGAATCATAACTACATGAATGAGTTGACCAGAGAAACCTAGCCCTACCCAGTGCCTCGGTAGCCAGTCTGCCTAAGAAGTTTGGCAGTGATCTGTGCTTGGGTGTGACCAGAGCCACGGACCTGAGGAAGTCTGAGGGAGGCTCTCTGGACTATGCTGGATGGAGGCCCACATCAAGGTGCCCTGTTCTCAGAGGCTGTAGGAACAGGGGCAAGTTAGGCTGTTCCTTCTCAGCTGTGCTAAAAATTTCCAAACGGGGAAGCCACCTGGGGAAACACCTCATAGCTGCTGGCTGGCTAATGAGTGCCCTCCTCTGCCCCATCCACTGAGGAACTCTGTTGGCCCCTTTGCACACCCAGAATTCACTTAAAATTATAACACTGATATGCCAGTGATCATGGCAGTAACAGTTTCCTTGTAGTTGGAAGTGCACTCTGTCCAGGGCTCTACACGCATCATCTATTATCATCCTCCCAGTAGCCCAAGGAAGGGAACGCTATTATTTTTTATTAGCCTCATTTTTTAGATGAGAAAAACGGGCCTCAGAGGGCAAATTACTTGGCCGAGAAGTCATATAGAAAGTGTGTCAGAGCAGGGTCATTACTAAGGTGCCAAACTCCAGGGCTGAGCTGCTTCTGGGTACAAAGGCCAAACGGGTGAAATGTATTAATGCTTTTAATTATGCTCACATTAGAGAGGATGGGCAGGGACTGGGAGGTCTGGACCCTCGGGTCCCTATTTGGAGAGGGAGGATCAGTCCTTAGAGTGCCCAGAGCCACACCTGACATGAAGGTAAAAGTGGATCTCCCTACGGCACAGTTTCCTATCATTTGGATGGAAGAAAAAAGGAAATGTATTCCAGGCCATTTTAGAAATGAGGAAATGAGGCTGTGATGTGATTCAAGAAATATCCCAGAGCTGGTCAAAGAGAAAACCAAAGTCCAGGCTTTCTGTGGTTATTTTCCTTTCTTCTAGATGTCTGACTCACTGTTTGATACATTACATGATCTCCCACAAATGGGAAACTGCTTTTCAAAATACCTCCAGGGACTTCCCCAGCAGTCCAGTGGTTAATACTCTTCACTTCCATTGCAGGGGGCATGAGTCCAATCCCCTGGTGGGGGAACTAAGACCCCGCATACCGTACTGCCAAAACAAAACAAAAGAAAACAAAAAACAAAACAAAATACCTCCAGGACTATGCTTCTCAAAAACACGATACAGGGACTTCTGCAACAGAATTTCCAGGGTGCTTGTGAAAACGCAGAGTCCGGAGCCCAAGCCCACCCCTAGGTTGCATCTGAATCTCTGGGAGGAGGGCTTATAATGTGTATGGCATCCACAATGCCTTCTTTCTAACTCTCAAGCACAGTTGCAGAGTCTGTGTAGAATGGTACTCCCAGTGGAGAACTGAGCTCAGCTCTGCATGTTCAGTTTCAGTTCCTCCTCAGCAGGAATCTTGACAGCATTGCCTCAGTTTTGTTTTCCTTTTCCATTTTATAAAAGCACAGACCTAACAGCTAGCATCCTGAGTGGAAACCTCCTCTGCATTTGCTTGCAGCCCACAGCAGAAAATAAAATCGGCCTGAACCCCAGCTTTTCAGAATTGCAGGGAAACGGCCATCAAGAAGTAAATATTCCCTGGTTCTCTGACAGGAAGTTGAGAATCTCTCCCAAATCTTGTTCTTGAGAGCAACTTCCTGAATTATGCTGATTCCGTTTTTGCTAGTAGATTGAATATGCATT